>NC_056733.1:531502650-531802650 GCF_019279795.1 Protopterus annectens
GGTGGCAAACCTATAATAGGTATGTGGTAGCATGACCCGTCCAATGGATGTGGCTACCACAACCCAACTACTCATTTGTAATGCAGGGTCTTGGTTCCCATGTATCAGTCAGATGGGAGCAGAGTGTATGCGGAACACACAAATATGATTAATTCACTGTACAGGCCACTGATTCCGTACAGTTGAACGCCGTCGCCTAATGGGCAGCCATTTCAGATACTGTAGTCATGTAGTCCGATGTGATAGGCATTACAAGGTGGGAGCAGATTGTAAGAGGAACACACAGTTATGAATGATTCACTGAACAGGCCGCTGATTCCATACATTCGAACGCCATGCGGTCACCTAATGGGCAGCCATTCCCGATACTGTAGTCAGGAGTGGCCTTAGGTCAACTGGTGCCCTAGGCAGAGGGCACAATGGCACTCCCCACCACACCACCCAGTGCCCCCATCCTGGTCTACCTACACCAAATAAATACTGGTAAAGTGCACCCACTAAAGCGGTGCCCTATGTGGATGCTTAGTTTCCCTATGCCTAAGGCCGGCTATGACTGTAGTCATGTAGTCCAATGTGATAGGCATCACAAGGTATGCCTAAGAGGAACACATGAATATGAATGAATCTCCGGACAGGCCACTGATTCTGTACAGGCGAACGCTATGCCATTGCCTAATTGGCGGCCATTTCCGATACTGTATTCATGTATTCCAATGTAATAGGCATCACAAGGTGGGAGCACATTGTTTGAGGTACACACACATATGATTGTGTCACTGGACAGGCCGCAGATTCCGTATAGCCGAACACTATGCCGTCGCCTAATGTGTGGCCAATCCCAATACTGGAGTCATGCAGTATGATGTAATAGGCATCACAAGGTAATATTGTGGTCCACACTCACACCCAGGGGTGTGAGTGACAGATGCAAGCACCAATGACGGTGCATTAGCAAGTGCATGAACGAGCAGGTGTAAGCGTGTTTGGCTACCAGTATGCAAGTATTGGATTGGTTAAGCAATGTAGAGGCTAATTGAGCGTAAGAGGCTGTAACCAGAGGATATCATACAACACGGTCATTCAACAGTATAGGAATGTATCCCATCATGTAGAAGTGCATGTGAGTGTTTATGTCCAGCATATAGGTATATACATATATAGAGATTTATCAGGAACATGCCATGTGGCAACAAAGCATTACAAACAAATGAAATGGGAAACACCAGCGACACCTGTATTATGTACTGGTGTTGCTTTATGTGATCACAAGACTCCCTCAGACAGACAATAGTTGTACATTGGCCGTATACATCACTCTGTGCATGTAATGTACATTAACCCAACAGTATCTGTCCAATCATTATGTGTGAACAGTACCCGTGAAATGTGCAACATCATCATCATCATGATAAAGGTAAATGGGGTAACCATAGAGGGACCGGTAGTGTTATGTGTACAATGGGGTCATCCTCTTCACGTGTACCTGAACCATGTAGGAGTGATGTGCATACCAGGACCGTGCGCCTGAGGGACAGTGGTGAGGATAACAGTAGTATGTTATGATGCATATTACAAGGGTTTCATGTGTCCAGTGGGCACATGTATGTAATGGAGAGCTATGTATAGGGCAGATGGTGTCCTAGGAGCCGAATGACCTTATGTGTCCGTAGGTGAGGTTCAGATGTTGGGGAAGGAGTGTAGGTATGGCCATGGAGGATAGGTAGGAGCACAGAAATGACAGCATACAGGGTTGGTATATGACACGTGTGGGGGGGAATACACCCTGGATGGGGATGGGTCTTCGGCATTCAAAAGCCCATGGGAACAGTGAGACGGAGGTCTCCAGCCATGGGCAACTGCCACTGCACCTACACAGCTGCAAAAAAGGCAGTGTTGTGGGCTGTTTAGGGCAGGCAGCATCACCCTGTAAATGTGACACTCCACCCTTGAACTGGTGTATCTGGCTTCCAAACCCCTTAGAAAGCCACCTATGAAACATGTCCGGGACCGCACGACAGCAGATATGTACCTGTCTGGTCCCACTCCCAAGGGGGACATGCTCCATCCTCAATGGTGGAGCCACCCGAAGGTGGTGCACAGCCAACAGAGGTTGATGTTAATGACTGGGCCCCAGATGTGCTAGTGCCTGGTGCCATGGTCAGCTGAAGTGGGACTGGAGGATCTGTTGGGATCTACCAACCCATTTGGCCTATGGTGTTCTGTTTTAAACCCACATATGGCTTAGTGATAGACAACAGCATACAGGATTACCTATGACAGTATGCATAAATATCACCAGCAACCCAACAAATTGTATACATTTGCAGAGGGAGCACAACACATGCATATATACTGCATGGCAAATGTACAATGTGTAGTAGACATGTGACCGCAGCTATGAACAGTTGCCCATCATTGGCTTGTCACTGGGAATCCCACACTGTGTCAGTCATACCACTGTCTCATGTGACACATGTCCAGTCAGGGATGCGATGGCAGTAACACATCCCTATCATCATGCACTGTCTGCAATTCCCACACCATGCTTCTGATGTGCACAGAAGTGTGTTCAGTGTGTAACACAGGAGACAAATGGTTGTACACACTGACCTGTTCACAGATGGCCCTACAGATAGGGTTCCATCATGAACAGAGTACTGTCATATCTGTATTTTAACATGCAGAATAGCCATTACCACACACATGTTAAACAGGCAGTAGTCTCAATGCATTATAGCTACACTTACATGCTGTAGTTGTGTGGCACATCACCCTCCTGTCATTAGGCTATTTCCCACTGTTGAAAATGATTGAGGTACATCCAGATATCATCTGCGATGCCATGTCAGAGCACCACATCCAAGTACCACTCACAGCGACTGTCATGGCCAGATAATAACATCTTTCCCTAGATAGTGCACTGTCTTTATCATGTGGATGACTATGGAAACACCATCACAGCTGTACCACATGCAATCAGCTAGAGGAGGACTGCAATATGTGCAGAGGCCATCACCTGACCATTTCCATCTGTTACAATACACATGCTGCTGCTGTGCAGGTGTACACCTTCATATCCACCAGAGAGTGTGTGTGCGGGACAGGCAATGTACACCAGGGAAGGGCTTGGAGACTTCACCATAATCTGCCACACACTGAATAGTACAGGGTCAAACCCCTGACTACTCATTACTATTACATGTGCATGATGTTACTACATGTGCCACAGAGGTGCCATGTTGCAGTGCTGTAAAAACATGTGTGTAGGTGAGTGAGTGCCATCTGCAACAGATATAGTAGACATACATTAGGTGTGGCACACGTCAGTCCATGTGAACGGATGCCATTGTCACCACAACCACAGTCTAATGGACACGCATTGACACCTTTGCCAGGGCAGCAAATACACAATGTAACTACTTAGTTTGCCACACCGCAGTAATGCACAGGACCACATGCACCACAGGGGATATCTGGAGGTTCAATGGGCTAGGCCATGTGAAAGTGCTTAACAACTGTTGTTATGCCAATGAGGTTTACACTGGGAGTGACTGTGGTTGGGGGCATCACAACCCACATGCAGACACAGGGTACCAGTACTGCCATGCAGGTATGCATTGCTCCATAGGTGTGTAGTGTTTGGCTGTGCAAGATTGCTGTACAAGGCTGGGTGAGGGGTAATTCTTGCCATTGCGTCACCTGACAATGGTGTGCAGTGCAGGGGTGTAGTATCTGCGATGTCCCACACAGATGGGTACTGCAATATCTGGCCTGACATCCTGGTTACCAATGTGTAGGGCCATAGCTTTGCAATGCATGCCATGTCTGTGTTTGATAGTCCTTCACATGGACATTGCCTGGGATGTGCATGTCCCACAATACTGTACAGTGACATGTACAGTTGTACCTGGTTTGGCAGACACATGTAGTGTACACAGGCTGTTATACCCCGATATGCCAATACTGGCCTTGTGTGGTGAAACCTGCTTACAGTGAGCAGGTCGGCCCTGCACCTGCATGTATAGAATGGACAGATATTCTGTGGTGTCAGTGGCATGGGTTCATACAGGGCACATGTGTACAGCATTATCTGGCCTTAGTGGATCACATATGATGGCACCACATATGTTGCAGCCATTCAGTGTGGAACATAGTGAAGGCACAATGTCCGCATTTATATGCCAATTGTACCGCTGTATAGGGTGCCATGTCCTCTGCAGGCCACTGTGGTCACACCATGCCTACTATCTGTCTTCAATATGCATGTTACTAGCAACATAGTGGGATATCCTAGGCAAGGTTGTATGTGCATGGCACATGGGTGCGGGACATATACTGGGTACTAGTAGGGCTGTATACTTAGTTCACCAGCCCTTTTGCCAGATGTATGAGTATGGCTTGCCAACTCAGTGCCGTGGCTGACTGACAGCTGTACTCCTCGTGAGGTGGCCAATGTGTCATAAGACGGATACTATGTAGGAAAACTAAAAATCCCGCTCCCAAACATGTCCAATGGTAAGACAATCACAGCCACCTCTACACAGGCTCTGACAGACAAACACACACTTGCCATGTCCTGTATACAAACCCCTACTGTATCACACTGCAGCAACATGCCCTACAGCAAATACTACAAAGGACTATACTTGTCTCATGCAGGCAGACACACACACACACACACACACACACACACACACACACACACACACACACACTTGGCATGTCTGGGATTAGAACACCGGCCTAACTACTTTACTACACTACAGCATTACGCAGTTACGGAATGCACTACTGAGATTATTGGGACACAGCACTCCCAGAGGTGTATTTTTAGATGGGTGACATCATCGGCCTTGCTAATGGTGGGTATAAGAAATGTATGGAGTGTGAGCAGTATAAAGGTATTACTTAGTCCTCAAGCAAACAGGGAGACACACACACACACACACACACACACACACACACACACACACACACACACACACACACACACACGCCAAGTGTGAGACTAGAACACTGACCTAACTACTTTATTACACTACAGCATTACACAGTTACAGAACGCGCTACCGAGATTACTGGAACACAGCACTCCCAGAGGTGTATTTGTAGATGGGTGACATCATCGGCCTTGCTAACGGTGGGTATAAAAAATGTATGGAGTGTGAGCAGTATAAAGGTATTAGTCAGTCCTCAGGCAAATGGGGAGACACACACACGGCAAGTGTGGGACTAGAACACCAACCTAATTACTTTTATTACACTACAGCATTACGCAGTTACAGAATGCACTACCGAGATTATTGAGACACAGCACTCCCAGAGATGTATTTGTAGATGGGTGTCATCATCGGCCTTGCTAACGGTGGGTATAAGAAATGTATGGAGGGTGAGCAGTATAAAGGTATTACTCAGTCCTCAGGCAAATGGGGAGACACACACACACACACACACACACACACACACACACACACACACACACACACACGGCAAGTGTGGGAGTAGAACACCGCCCTAACTACTTTATTACACTACAGCATTACGCAGTTACAGAACGTGCTAATGAGGTTACTGGGGCACAGCCCCCCCCCGGAGGTGTATTTGTAGATGGGTGACATCACTGGCCTTACTAACAGTGGGTATAAAAAATGTATGGAGTATGGCCAGCCTAAAAGCAATTTAGAGTCCACCGACAAACGGGTACAGGCATACACACACGCACCAGTGTCGGGTACTGAACACCTGCCTATTTACAGATTACTATTACAATACTACATATATACAAATCGCGTCACACAGACTACACATGTCAAGGCTGTCATTATGACCATCTGGGAATGCGGACATCAACAGGGACGCTGGCAGTTAAGATGTACATACCTGTGAACCTGTGTGTTTAAAGTATGAATCCATCCTGACCTGGAGTATGCCCATCTGTGGAATGGATGACAACTACCACTATACAGGGTTACAATGGCCATGCCCATACACAGAGGCACATAACCAACACAAGGTGTCACTGGGCATGCTCACATACTTAGTAGCACAGGGCTGTTCGGAATGCACTGTGTATCCATCTACATAAGGATATACTGGGCATGCTCATACACTTAGTAGCACAGGAGGCATGCTCACACACTTAGTAGCACAGGGCTGGTCAGAATGCACTACTATGTGTCCATCTACACAAGGATATAGTGGGCATGCTCATACTCCTAGTAGCACAGGGCTGACTGGGATGCACTCTGATGCTAAACACGGAGGGCCACAGTGGCCATGCTATTACAGGTAGACATAAATAACACATTGTGATGGGCTCTGGTGTTGGTAGTTATCATTGTTAGTGGGAACGCTGCTCTACATATATTTGACACCGGTCTTTAACAAATCAGCTGTTATTCTGGGATGACATGGCTGACAGTAGGCAGGCCTTTGTCACATATCACATGCATCCATGATACAAGGGAGTGTTGATATTACCCAAGTCACATCCGCCCACACAGTGCCATTCCAAGGCAAATGTCCTAAACACAGGTTAACTCCCATACACCTACACGACAACTGCATTGTTTTCTTATGCTAACCAGTGCTAGATGTGTAGCATCCATATTCACAGCTGGCCACTGTAGAGCTAACAATGGGAAGTACTGACATCTTTGCAGTGAGGAACACCTGGCTGATGTCTGTGTAGTGCACAATAACACTACCACCATATACCTCAGAACCTAGCACTACCCATATACCTCAGAACCAGACATGTGGGCCATAACACAGGTACGGACTGCTCCAGGTGGTGTACCCACATTCATAAAGGCCACTCACATGTACTAACTGGTCCCCCCACGAAAGGCATCACAGATGAGCCATGTGCAGGACACAGTGTCACATGCTGCATTCTAGGATATAAACTGCAGACACCACCATGCCCTCAGACCACCACCACACAACCATACATGCTGTATGACAGACGAGTACACCACCATGTGATCCTTGACCTGTGTACTGTACTAAGCTCTACATCAACTGTAGACAGTACACATGTACTGACACAGTTGCATCATGTGTTATGCAATGCAATGATACCACTGTCTGTGACCAGGTCAGCTGTATGCATACCAAGGGCCCTCAGTACTGTCCATCATTAGCAGATGTCTGTTGCTGTACACCAGTGCACACCCTCATGTATGGATATGACATACATATACCTGCCCTGGGTATGTACATGCCACACACAACATTCCTGTAAATAGCATAGCTGTTGTAGTCCTTTGTGCAAACAGGTGGCTACAGCCATTACACACATGCACATGGAATGTAGGTCCATGGCTGCTGAATGCTAAGAGTACATAAGGTGTGATATCAATGTTGACAGAGATAACATCCCCTCTGTACTGGTCACCCATCATATCATACAACAGTCCATGTGTCATGTATGTTATTACACATATCCGCCAATTGCAATGCCTACAAACATGACCAAATGTCAGGATTGTAGGACCTACACACCTATACACGTAGTGTTGTGTATTCAGATAACATGCGTGTGCAGTTCCTGATGTATGCAGGTGGCATGTATCCTAGTACATCATGCAGCTGCAATACAGCCTCAACATTGCCAACTGTATATGCTGAATGTATAGAAAGATGTACCACAGGTATGGCCAGATGTGTTGAAATAACTAAGAGGCGGGGTATCTTTGCAGATGGATGTTTGCTGTGGACAGCTCACAGGTGTGTCACAAGCGGTCCTACAATACCCTGTGTAACTGGTAAGCAATGGTTTTGTTAATTGAAGGACATAACACACAACTTAGACAGTGGTCATGGTGATAGCGAAGGTAAATCACTTGACACCTGTTAATAGATATGATGTCCCTAGTGCATATATCAGCACTGTTGTCACAGGAAGCATCAGTACAGTTTGTAATGTGTGCAATACTGCTGTATGTCTGACATACATAACATGAGCTAGGCAAGTCTGAGATTCACAGTACTGGCATGTGTGGTTGCGTGTGTGTCCATATTTGTCACGTATTGTGGGGAATACATCTCAATTGTTACTCACTCTCCTGTACACTAGTGTACACATCTGTACAGACTGCAATGTATAAAGCAGGACATAGACAGGGGCATGTATCTCACACGTGAGGTATCTGTATGTGCATGACATAGGTGTATTAATTACTGAATGCCACATTGTGTGTATGTAGGGCAGACTGGTCCCTGGGGTGAGGATGTATGTTACCATACTGAACTGATAGGACCCCTTCCACCATCCAGGCGATGCATTCAACTATCCATGTTGATGTCCTCGATCTTAGGCCGTACTGTCTACCTGTACACGTGTATTCTCTGTGGTGCGTCATGTAGGTGCACAGTACTGTAATGATGATTTGCACATAGGCAGGGGTCCTCAGCACACCAGTAGCAACTGTATGCGAGTGTGTGTTACTGTGTCGGTGAAGCCGTGAGAGAGTGTGTGTGTGTGTGTGTGTGTGTGTGTGTGTGTGTGTGTGTGTGTGTGTGTGTGTGTGTGTGTGTGTGTTACAGTGTCACTGAATACATGTGTGTCAATACCTGAGTGTGTGGGTGCAGTTGTGTGTTGGCATCCTGTCATGGGAATGTGTATTACTGATTCCCATTGAGGCATCACACTTCCCACTGGCCTCTACCCTTGTAATCAGCTAGACCACTCTCTTACCTCACCACTCCATGTAACTGTACCTGTGATGTCACCCTTTATGGATGTCATGTCTGTGGCCACATTAGCTTAATACACAGTTATCATGCTCTTGGAATGGTAGACATGTTTGTAACGTGGGACATTTTCACTGGTATGTGGCAGCTACATGGTGCATGCTGGTATATTCATACATACCTGTGAGTAGTCCACATTGACATATGGGACACTTAACTGCAAAAACTGACATCCACCAGCACGTGCAATTAGACCTGAAGAAGGACAGCAGAACAACATGACCAACATGCATTTACTGTTGTTACACAAGACACATACTGTTAACAGTATTGTACACCTGTACTACATGGTATATCTGCTGACTGACAACAGTCCTCAACATTTGTAAACTACACATCCTCCTAATCTGTTCACCTTGTGCATCAGACCATATGAGCATGTCCCTGCATCGATGGTGTGGATGTCAGGGATGGGGCACAGGCATCATCATATGCACAGGGTGTTAATGCTTGCCAGAGGCCTAGGCTGTACCATTGGATGACATTATGTGTGTGGGTTTGGACCTTTGATCTAATTGGGCATGTGTGGATGTTATGTATGTGTGTGTTGTGGTGCCCTACATATGTGTCCAGTGTGTGTGTGTGTATGTCTGCACACAGTTCTCCCATGTGTCTGGCCTAGACAGGGGTATTATTGACAGCTGTAGACTGTACAGGCAAGGTATTACAGTTCACGGTGTCCGGCCATGGACATGTGACCTGTTCCTGCCAGGGGTTGCACGGGCACTACTAGACAGAGGTGCAGATTGGGTACTGTCTGATGTCACTAGTCCACTGGAACTGTGTCCCTATTGGGACCATCCCGTGCCACATGCACATGGCCTGCTGTGTCATGGTGTGGACAGCACAGCACCAGATGCACTGCTGCTGCTACCGCCACTATGGGAGCGGGCATGTGAGGTAGCTTGTACACGTAGACCTGACACAGCTGTTGTAGCAGGCCTACATCCATGTGCCCAGCACCTCACTCCTACCAGATGTTCCAACACAGACAGCTCAAGCTCGCTGATTGTCATGCCATGGTCAAGGACTCCAACCATGTTACCCAACCGTCTATCCAAAGCATCAGCAATCTGCTGTTGAGCATTTACCATTGCCTGGATGCTGTTGTTTAAAGAATGGACAGCAGTCCTCTGTAGCCTCTGACCTTCTCTGTTGCACCATTCAGCACATGCCTGTGCCTCCATTACAGCCTGAAACATGTGTCTGGTGACACCAGCTGCCGTGATCTGTCGTGCAGGAGCATGTTGGCCAGAGGTCTTCCTACGAGCAGCATTGGCCATGTGCTTGTGTGGGGCACCACCAGTTGTTTGGCTGACATCATGGTGTGCAGGCACACCTTCCATAGCCCCCACACTTTCCTGTTCCAAGCTACCACGCGCCAACTGTTCTTCCTCTATGGCCACTGGTGATGGGGTATGTGCAGGTATGGGATCTGTGTGTGGGGATGAGGTGGAAATAGATGGAATGGCAACCAGTGGCACAGTTTCAGCCCCTGACAACTCTGCCTGTGACCCAATCATACGTTCATCATCACTGCTAGAGTCTATGGGGACACTAACATCTGATGTACAGCAGGAGGGCAATGCACCTACATCACCTGTGAGGGCAGACAAGAACTGTACATTACAATCTATACAATAGACACACACACACGCATGTGATATGACAGAAGGCATGCAACATGCATGTGATATGGCAGACGGCATGCAGCGCAGACAATAATAGTGGTAGTTATCATACATCCCTAGGTTGCACACAGCATGCATGTGTAAAAGCAGACAGCATGCAAATTACACAATCATAGTAGTGGCTAACATACATCCCTGTGTTACACCATGTGGACCAGCATAGGTTAACAGTACACCTGCCTGATGTGTGGCATATGACCTTGATAATCACATGTAGTATGACATGTGATCTGCTGACGTGTGCAATGACATGCATACATGTTTAACACAATGGTGTCCTGTTGAATATACAGAGGGGCAATGGTGTACCAATTCAGTGTTGTCTGTCCACCCTACAGATATACTGCAATTTTAGCTGATGTGCATGGCCATTGCAGGGAATCATGAGGAGTCTCTAGTGCTATACAGTGTAAGTTACAGACAGGGTTCATAGCCATGACTGTGTTCAGATACAATATATATATATATATACTGTGGAATGTGACCCACGTCACTGAGGTGTATACACACTAAACCATGATGTGGAAGTTGTGACACAGGTCACTGATGGGTATATAGATGACACCCCTGCACATCTGCAACCATATTGCTGCAGCCTGGCAACTATGAGCAGACATGGCGAACACGTCGGTACACCATGTCCCACATGACATCTGTGTACCACACACACACACACACACACACACACACACACACACACACACACACACACGAGGAGCTAGTATGGCATTTATGTCCATCACCAGCAACGGGAATGTACTGTATCTGTGGCCTGATGTGGATACTGTACAGGTAACTGCTGTCATGTTGTGGTGGATTGATGTTATGCCTACACAAGATGTGCACAGGCCTGTAGGATGTCTAGCGTTCCACATCTACATTATGACCATTATACAAAGGCCATGGCCAAACCATGTGCAGCCATTGTACGACAGGGTGTACACACAAGCACAACACTTCTAGTGTGTGTGTTGCTCTATGTCTCTGGCCATCCTCCATGGTCATGTGTGTACATGTGTTGTCCAAATTATAGTGATGGGCATCTATTTCACATGTCTATGTTGTCCCATATGACATATATGCTCCACTGACAACAGGGTTATGCAGATAAAGGGTGGTATGTGGGATATGTTTTCAGGTTAGGTAGGCAGTCTAGCAGCCAGGCTAATAGATGTCATGGACATGTCAAGATAGCACATCACATTGTCTGACATTCATAGCAGGGCTATGATCCACGTCGGTGAAACCTGTGTGCTGGCCATACTCCAGCCCACTGTGTAATACTATTTGTATTCACCACATGTGTAGATCAGGTCTGTTGTACATTCCTAAAGTGAACAGCACTTCCACCATTGTATGCACAGCTGTCAATACATCTGGCAATAAAGTTTGTGAGGATTCATGTCGGTGAGATGATTCACATAGTTTGCAAGTGTGGCACATGGATAGTCATTGTGATGCATTGCAAGTCCAACCTGTATATTGTGACAGGACCATACATTATGTGTACATGTTGTGAATGGCCACATGGCAGATAAATTTGTGCATTACGGTTCCTGATAAATAATAATACTCTCACCTGCAATGGGCCGCTGTTGCCACGGAACACCAGAGGTACCTAAATAGGAGTAACACAGCAGTATGAGCATAATCCACCCCTGTATAAAGGCTACAGGGAGCAATGGGCATAACACATACACCAGTACATTAGACTATACTATGGTGTATGCACATGTGTGCATACACAGAGTAGCATACTATAGTATGTGGCATGTGTGTATACATGCCTTGCATATGATGTTACATTACATATTGTACAGTGACACATGCAGCTATATGGAATATAGTTGCTATAGGTGCAGTGCTGACTTACTAGGCAACTTCAGGCTCAGTGATTGAGAGACACCCACCTTCACAATATTGGCTAAGGCTTGTGGATGTGGTTCTGCAGGTGTCCCCAGGTTGGCCAGTAGCTCCTCACTACGTGTGAGTGGGGGCTGGGTTGGTGGTCCACCACCTGTTGCACCTTGTTCCCTGGCAATTGCATTCGCACACAGTTTCACCCATCTAATGAGGTCTGTACAGTGTCTGCGCACCTGCTGGTATGTGCAGTTGTGGCTACCCACATCATTAACCCTCCTGCGAAGTTCCATCCACAGGGCATCCTGCTGCTGTGCATCCTGTGGCACATGGCTGAACAGGATGTCATGATTATCAAATAGGTATGGGATGAGGGCCTCATCCTCCAAGTGTATAAAAGGGGAAAGCCTTGCACGTGGCATACATGGAAGACATAATGATGGAGACAGATCACAGTACCTCAGAGACATACAGAGCTACAGCTGAACATACATGTGTATCACATTACTTCAGTTTAAATAGCTGTATTTGCAAACCTACATGACACTGACGTGTTATTGTCACACATGTGGGACTCAATGTTGAGTGAATATTATCACCATATATGTGTGTGTGTGTGTGTGTGTGTCACCTGATTACATTGCTCATACTCTATGTCATTGCTGTCTTGATGTGGGCATGTCTGTTTGCCTGTACTGGTGTTCCTACCTATCAGCACATGGCTGGATGTGTCCACATTAATGCAGTCGACCTTGATGCAGTGCATATGTCACATATAGTGACTTACACTGCCTTAACAAATGCCTGCAGACATGCTCACATAAGGTTTTACATGCATGTGTTCTGCCATATTCATCTACATGGCACTGTACAGCGATTCAACATCCTGCCACGTATCACCTGTGTTGCACATTGATACACATGGGACACTGGCTAGCCAGATGGTATTTGCAGGGATGGATATCAACTATGGCATGTACAGTCAAGGTCAACTAGTGGGCTATATGCCATGGGCCATGTATGCATCTAGGATGAAAGGTTACCTGGCAGTAGCCGACAGGCAGGTCTGTGGGGCCAGGTGGAGCAGTGCCACATTACTGATCCACAGGGTTAATGATACATATACCATGCGTTACCATGCAGTCATTATACCATGTCTGAGAGGGGAGCGATGTGCAACTTTGATGGACAGGAATGCATAGTATGGCAGGACTATGTCAAGTGTATGGGACAAGGATCTGTCCAGCATGTGGTAGGTGGATGTCCATGAAGTATGTGTTCGAGATCAGGATGAGTACGTGTAGCATGTCCGACATCACTGGGTTGGACATGGATTTATTCAGGGTATGCATCATGCTCCATAGTGGAGATGGGGAATGGGAAGGCTGGTGTAGGCCATCTGCACATGGCCAATACCCCTTAAAGGAAATATGTGATCCGATATGGGTCACTTGAGTGGTCTTTATGGCTGGACAATGATCTCTAACGGCACCCTATTATTATCAGGGTTGCCACATACGACTCCCTGACAGGTGTGGTGACATAGCTATCACAGGAAAGACAACTGCCCAGCTGCATCCCTCACACAAAAGTGTCCATTATGATGACCACGGCCTAGGTGGTAGATCATGGGTACAGGGTTATTAACATAGGGGTGACAATGCGAGTCAGCTATTGCTCCTAGGTCATAGTCATTTGCATACTTCAATAGGCACATGCCTTCTGTTTGTCTGTGAGGTATGGACTACAATGAGAGGGAATAGAATTCATTAACCCTGACATACTGTAGCTGCCACTGGTGTGATGATCACATATTATTCAGGCACCTTCTGTAGTGTTGTTTCTGCCAGCAGTCCTGTTGCTAAATACTCCTGTGACATAGGAATGTACATCTAGTATACCGAGTGTAGGTGGTACACAGTATGGGTGATGATGTCCTATGACCTGGCAAGGTTATGATATGCAGTGTGACATCAACCATACTGTCATCTACATCTGTACTGCTGACATCAATTAAGTAATCAAGGTTCATGGCCTTCCAGACCAGACTCAGTAGGGTAGTAGTGCAGTACTTCCCATTATCAGTGGTGTCTCCCCCTTTGTTGAGTTGTGATACCTGTTGGTATGGATCATTCAGTGTGTACACAGCCTGACATGGAGCCATGCTTTACATGATGTGTACGTGGAGAGCATCTTGTTTTGCCATGTGTGTATGATACAACCTGTGATGTGGGCAGGTCCCATGCAGACTGAGTGCAGCTTGTACCTGCATAGTTGTGGGTACAGGGGCCCTGTGTTTTACATGGATATATGCTTGTGTACCTGTTGGGGGGAGGGGGGCCGTGTTTATATATTATCCAAGACCCTATCTGGATTGCTTATTCATGCTAATCACTTGTTCAGGACTTGTAAACAGTATGTAAGCTAATGATTACTATAGCACTCAATCTTCCACATCACCTACAGGTAAGGGTGAACAGGTTTTGTACATACTTTTCTCACTTGCATAGAGTAATGTAGCTGTTGTACTCACTTTCCTCACTTATCTGAGTGAATGTAGTTCTATATTCAGGCATGTCCAAGAGTCAACTGCCAGTGTTCTCACCTGTCTATCTGATGAATCTGGACATCTTGAGGCAATGTACACATTGCATCATGTACACAGACAAGCCTCTCTGCCTACCACTCAACACTACAACCTGTGAGAGATGCACTCGTCTAGCCAAACTGGAGGTAAAGGTCTCTCCAACCAAGCCTGACCCTGACTGTCATGTGGAGAAGGTACCCAGTCGCACAACACCACCACACTCATCACATAAGCCTCACTGTATCTACCCCACCATTAACTGGGAAAACTACTCGTGTACCAACACATTAGCTCAACGGTTTCTGGAATTCATAAACACCAATGCCCTGACTCAACATATCCACACACCCACCAGGGGCAACAATATCCTAGACCTAGTCATTACCAACATAAGTGACTGGTGCTCCTCACGTGAAGCCAACTCCTCATTGGTCCGATCAGACCATGTGCTGAACACCATTGATATCCACATCCCGCACCTATCCCCCATTAAGCTAACCACAGTATAATATGTCTACAAGGCCAACTACATGCTTCTTTAGGCAGACGTGGTGGACGTCATGACACCCATGCAGACGGACAGTACTGTTACAACTGCTGAATCCTACACAAATGCACTCTATAAGCACTTACAGGAGTGCATGACTTTGGCTATCCCAAACAAAACCAGGACGCTATACTCATAATTAACTAAACCAATCTGGTGGTCCCCTGCCATAAACACATTGTACTACAGGAGGAAGACACTGTTGCAAACGAGAGTACAATACCATGCATGGAGGAGATCCCTGGCCAGCCTTAGTAAGAAGGTGAGATCCATTATACGATCCTCCAAAGCTAGCTACGAAAACTTTAACACAACTAATACCAAAAACAACCACAGAGCCTCGATGTCGACAACCAGATCTGCTCTGAGTTACAGCACAAAGGCACGAACATTACAGAAACAATGGATATTGGCAACATCCTGGCAGATCCCTCTCAAAGCTGCACACTCTGAAGGCAATATCACAGCATCCATGGGACTGGACAACATCCCAGGCTACATTTTACACAAACTTCGGATCGTACTATCTCCTCACCTATGCACCATGTTTAATAATAGCATCACATCGGGCATAGTGCCCCCTGAATGGTGCACAGCAACAGTTATCCCACTCCACAAAGGTGGCATCACAATGGACCACGGGACCTATTTCCCTATAGGCCTGACTAGCCTGGTCTGCAAGACTATGGTGCACATCATGGATCACTGTCAGAGACATTGGGTACCTCCTAACCTTTGACCCCTCCCTGTTTGGCATTGTTAAGGCCGGACCATGCCTCCTAAACCTGGTGGGCTTCTTAGAGACAGTTACCAAGGCATTAGATGAGGGTAAGGAGGTCCACACAGCCTACCTAGATCTCTCATAGGCTTTCAACACCATTCCTCCTTCTGGTATTATCAACATACCCATCCGCCTAAACATTAACCCCTATGTCATGTGATGGTTTGCAAAGTGGCTCATGGACAGAACACACACAGTAGGAGTTGCATACACTAGGTCTGACTGTATGCCAGTTACAACTGCCGTCCCCCAGGGCTCAGTCCCCTCATGTTCAGTATATACTTCTCTGACGTACAGAAAAGCACAGGAGGCTTTGGCTGAAAATGTTTGCAGGGTGACTGCAAACTAGGGGACATAATTGTTTCCCCAGCTGTTACAGACACCCTCTGGAAGGGTTGCACTGAGACGGATACCTGGTGTTAATATCATGGCGTCAAGCTGAATGCCTAAAAGTGCATAGTCATCCCCTTTGGATATAACTAATTACCCACAGACTACCACACAGGTGCCAGTCCCCTACATACAAAAAAGGTAATATGGGATCCGGAAACACTAGTAGATAGCAATCTCTCCTTCGATACCCATAATTACAAGGTGGTTAGAATATCCTTCCACATGGCCCCCCTAATCTCTAATGGGTTTGCATAAAGATCAGAGGGGCCATTGTGACTCTACACATGTCATATCAGACCCATTAAAGGATACAACACCCCATTTGGGATATACCTTACAAGACAACTGCAACAGCTTGAAAGACCACACCAGTACCACACCAAGAGGATTACTGACCTCAAACAGATGACCTATGCAGCCCAACCTATGAAACTCCAGTTGTACTCAGTTGCATACCGCATACTCACAAGTGATCTCTGCTTGACATACAAGGCCCATGTCCAACTTTGTATTGATGGATATGCTCCACCTAAACAGAAGCCCCTGAGAGCCACATGCTCTAGGGATATACACCTAATCACAACGATGAGTAGGACATGCTGACCGGATAGATTCCTGACCCGGACACTCCCTATGCTTTGGAACATGATTCCAATGTAAATCAGGCAGGGCCCCTCATGAGCACCCTTCAAGAGAAACCTTGCCATGTGGATGGGCGACAGATGTACCTGGGGATCACTGCAGTGGCTCTGCTGGACAGAGGCACAGGGAACTATTGGCTCTGCCATTCAGAGGCACAGGGAACCAACCTATGTGGGTGGTGAAAGACAACACACGCTAGCTAGGCTTACAGATACCCTTGGTAAGACAGCCTAGTACCTACCCTTTCACATATTGCATGTCTTATGTGCATGGATAGTTAAATAGCTCTTCCATTTTACTTTGCTGTCATGCTGATAAACTGTCAGCTCACTAAAAGACATATGTATCCTGTTATTGTGTATTGTAAATGCCAATTGACATAACTAATGTTTGCCTACCATTACAGTAATGCTATGTAGCTTGTAATACATATCTGCCTACAATACTGTACATTACACAGTTATTGACACAATATCCAACAATGCAAAACATACTTGAACATTGGCTCAACCTTCCACATGTTATTCTCTGTATTACACCCATACATATGACTACAGTTACAATATATCAACATATACTATCCCGTTATAGCACATACTTGTTGGACCAACCCTGCCACTGATGTCAGCTGGTGAGAAGTATTTCTGTTCAAAGCCCTTATATAGCATCCCTAGTGGTGTATGCGGTGTTTGCCTTGTGACCTACAGCAGTACACACAAATACTACAAGCGTGACTATGCTCAACAATACATCACTACAAGATAACTGTTTCCACTATATGGATCGCGTGCACTTTAAATACTACAGAATAGTACTACATACACAGACATACTGACTGTTCTACATACCTTATTAGTAACCCAACGTATCGTTAACAGTTGATTCAATCCTTTTTGGTTTGTGTTTCAATGTTATTTGTAATGTTCCGCTGGTATATACGGATGGTTTGAATGTGTGATGACACATCCTTTTCTAGTTATATATCGGTAATATGTGGTATCCTGTCCACCAATTGCTGTTCCAAAGTAGTTAACTGGATGCACATCAGCTGTGCAGCTACTCCATTAGCCAATACCATGGCAACAGTGGTGTATAAGTGAGTACTCCTTTTAGCGTTGTCCATTTGCCTTACTTTCAAGGGAGATGTGTTATTGCGATATATTTCAACAGCTATATGGAGACACACAGAGATATATTAGCTTCATGACTCCCGTGGACTGTGTGTAATGGCTAGACGATTTAGTTCTACATGTGAGTACAGCTGTTATATTTCAGAACAGTGCTTCTTATGCAGGGTTTGTTTGTACCTGATACTTCTGCAGATGTTTAAGTCTGGCAAGGATGTTTGGCAAGCTCAAGGCCGTATGACTATGCATGAACTGTTATATGGTGTACAGTGTGCTCACCAGACATCCTTGATTTGGTGTACAAGTGTAGCATACTGTGCTGTTACTCACTAATTGCTAACACATCCTGGTGTACGCACAGCCCTGTGAAACGGGATTAGTGCAAACAAACCGTATTACATCAGTAGCTGTTCCATTGTATAACAGCCATTATTTCACTTAGGGCCATGTTAGTGTGCCTCTGACAAGGTATGATAAAGCTTCTGCAGATGTGCACAGTGTGAGAATGATTTGTGATGTTATTACAGTTTGTATTGTAATATGTTTGGGTGTGGAGGTGATGTTGGTGGGTGTGCATAGCAAATGCAGATGTGTAGGAACTGCTTTTATACATAATCGTTATGTGCATGAGGGTTCCTTCCCTATTTGAACACCTATCCTTTTGTGGACTAATACAATGGTATTTGCAGGCTGATTCATTAAGGCACTGTTATGTGGTTCCTGTATAGCATGCAGGTGATGTTAGTCCTTTAATCCCTTTGGTAATACATCTGAATGTAATAACATGTTGCTACATGATAGCTGTGAATTTCTGTCATAGGTATTTGCAGTCATCGTAGTTGTGTTGGTGACTGACCCTCTTTGGCTAGGGTTGCCACCTTTTCATATGTCCATAGTGGGTCCTTTTCGGGACACACATCTGATTTTACAGGCTGACATAAACCCACGGTCAGTACAAGGGATAGACCTTTCCTTTCTTGCCTAATTATAAGCTTATTCTTGTAGCAGTTTAGTAGCTTATCCTGTTTCCTGTACCATGTAGGAACTTTAGATACAGAAATAACTATTGTATGCAACTATTACAGTACATATGGGACATAATTATGCCCTACAATCCCAGGACATTTGCCACGTTTAATATATTTGGTCAGGACACAACCGCCCAAAGAAGGAGTGTCCCTCGCAAAGTGGAACAGGTGGTAACACTATCATTGGCTCATGTCCATAGCACATATTTGTAATGCTGTATAGGCATATACTCTCCATATCCTTTGTTCATAAAGGTTGGTAGCAGCGAAATGTGTGATTGCTATGGTCTATGTTATACACATATGTGAACATGGGAGACCTACAGAATTCCAAACCCACAGTGTTCCGATGCACACAGTCCCGGGAACGGACTCCCATACTCCACATTACCAACATCGACAGTAACTCGCGAAGGTAATATGAACATGGAACACACACATGCACACACAGACACACTGCTACCTAACACATCCAAACAAACCATCCTACACTACGTATGAGCAGGTGGCCAATCCCCCCTACACACCCCATGTAAGTGTCTGTGCCCCACACACCACCCACTACTTTAATATTCTACATCCTAGGTCGCTCAAACAGACGCACAAAGCTAACCCACAACCACACATTACAGTTCCCCAACAACACACACCACACACAGAACACACACTTACACACACTACAGCCCTAAGAAACACACGTGCACACAGTAACCTACCCAACTACAACACCAGAAGCACTGTCTAACTGTCCATTAACATAGTGAGATTACACCTTGTGCATCTGGTGTTTCGCTACTGTGTTCTTTCGGACCTTAAGCCTCGGGATTACGTACGTCGGTATGTAAAGCAGTCAGTATGTGGTAGGTATCTCATTTATATGTACCTCCATGGTTATGTAGATGTTGTTAACCTATCTATATATATATATATATATATATATATATATATATATATATATATATATATATATATATATATATATATATATATATATATATATCTCTCTCTCTCTCTCCCTCTCTCTCTCTCTCTCTCTCTCTATATATATATATATATATATATATATATATGATTGTGTGTGTGTGTGTATATATATATATATATATATATATATATATATATATATATATATATATATATATATATATATATATATATATATATTTATATATATATATATATATATATATTATATTATATTATATATATATATATATATATATATATATATATATAAAACATACACCTTTCATTGTGTGCATGCTGGTTTGTTCTATTTCAACACATTCCTACCTTTTGGTTTTATCCTGTTAGTATACATGACTGCCATTGGTACATCTCAGGTAGCTTAGTGGTATGTTATTGTGATGAATGTGTACATGGTTGTGTGTTCTAATTCTGACAGTGATATCTTACCTCTCATAGCAGACACTGGTAGTGCATGGATGATGAATGCACATTTCAGCGGTTGTGTGTTCCACATGTTTATTATTCTGTGGAGAACTACCTATATATGCAAGCTGTGTTTAATATACTATGTAACATGTACACATCTGTGAAGATTCCTGTCAGGGATACTCCCCATTATTTGGAAACACATCCCTGATTACATTATTAAAAACCCCTCACTAACACTCCAGGGAATCCTCGCAGAGTGGGTGGTGAACAGCAGCTTCACCCCAGGGATCCCGCAAGTGGCTCTGCTCCACAGAGGGACAGTTAGATGATCGATGGGGTGGCGATGGCAGACATGTTTTGCCTATGCTTATGTGTGGCTTCGGTGGTTGGGCAAGTACCTACCTATGTATCTATGAACCTGTACAAACAGTGTGGACACATGCTGATAGCTGAATATACTGTTCAGATATTGACTTACCTTATGCCAATGGCGGTTGTGTGTACAATAGTTGAGGGCTACCTATGTAGGATGCACACAGTAGACCACCTATACATGACAATTTACAGATGGTCATGTGTGTGTGCCATCCATGTTTGCTGTGTGTGCAGGTGGAGAAGGGTGTCAGTCCATGAGTGCCTACACCATCAGTGTGTGTGCTACACGTTCCCTCTTTGCCAAGGCATGGGCATACTGGGCACACCTCCATCTGCCTACTGGGGCTAGCACAGGGTGTTTGGGGTCTGAGCCCCCCTGTGCCTGTGGGTCCCTTGGCAATGGTGTTGGGCTGTGAGGGCCTTCACCATTCTGCCCCTGCTGCAGCTGTTTCCGCAGGATCATATTGTGTAGCATGGCACATACTATGAAGATGTGGGCACACATTCCTGGAGAGTACTGCAAGGCTCCACCAGATATGTCCAAGCAATGGAACCTTGATTTCAGCATCCCAAACATGCGCTCTATGATGATTCTGGTTTTTGCATGTGCTTCATTATGGCGTTCTTGCATGGCTGTGTGTGCATTTTTGATGGGTGTCATCATCCATGGTTCCAGTGCATAGCCAGCATCCCTCACCAGGTGGCCATATGGGATGTCCCCCCCTGGCAAATATCTGATACAGCTGTGATTCATGCCAGATGTGGGAGTCATGATAGCTTCCAGGACTACAGGCACACGCATCCATGATAATGCCCTGGGCATTGCACATGACCTGGCAGTTGATGGAGGGGAATCTCTTGCGGTTTATGCAGTGCCTATCCTGCTCACTGGATGGTGACTTGATGTGTATGTGCATGCAGTCTGTTGCACCCAGTACCTCTGAGTAGTCCACCACATGGTGGAAGAGATGCATATTGCTGGCCAACTCCTCCTGCGTTCAGGGGAAGTGTATGTGTTAATTGGCATGTGGTAACATGGCATCCAGGAACTGGTGGAGTACCCTGGATGCTGATGCCTGTGAGATCCTCATGATATCCCCAGTTGGTCTTTGGAAGGTACCTGTGGCTAGTATTTTCAAGCTTACACATACCTTCGTGTCCACTGGGATGGGTTCCCCTCTGTTACTTCTGGCTCTGAGGCGTGGCCAGCACAGCTCAACAAGTTGCTGTATGATGTCCCTGTCCACTCTGTAATGCTCTACTATCTCCAGATCATGTAGCCCCTGGTAGGTTACCCTGTGTCTGAACACTTGTCTCCTCCTCCGGTGCCTGAGATGGTTGTCAGCATCATCCTCCACACCACCGTCAGTCTCCAACACATGCTGGTGAATCAAAGCTATGGCAGCCCCTAACATATACATATTAAAAGTTCCCCGTCTTTATAAACCAATGGTGTAGAGTGTCTGGGAATACACAAGTGTGTGAGTGGGGGGCTTTCACACCTTATGCTATTGTGCAATGGTTGATGCTGGTGTAATTGGGTGTGTTTGTGCTATTCCAGCTGCAGGGTATCTTAATTATTGGTTTTACAGCAGGTACTGCTATTGTGGGGCCTTTGGTGTTGACTTACGCTTGCCTGCTGTGATTCATCTATTGCCCTTTACTTCTATTTTCAACCCGATTCACCTCCCATTGTCAGGCATGCATCCAGCTTCCGCCTTTCTTGTTTTTTTGCTTCCACAACCCAGGATTGTGTTGGGAAATGTGTTATGTAGCTGATCTACAGCAAGTTTGCTTTGTTCTTCTGTGACAATTCTCTTTTCTTTGCTGTATGGCACCTCCCCTTTCCTGTTCTGCAGGTAGCTGCTAGCAGCCTTGTTAGCTGTTGTCTATGGCCCACTGTAAGTTTCTAGGTGTTAATTACTCATTTGTACTCCAATTACCATGCTGCAGCATTTCCTTATTGTCTTCCCGCATCCTTCCTGTTTCAGCTGTGGTGCGCGCCGCGAATATCCATTTACCGGGTTTTGTGCGCATTTTCATCCATGTTCACATGAACTTTCAGTTACCTTGTGTGCTCTCAGCTAAGCAAAGCTATGGCTACTTCCACACCCCTATCCTGCAGCTTTGCTTAGCAACACCCAACATGGATTAGCAATGATCCAATGTGCTTACAGATACAGTGGCAC
Organism: Protopterus annectens; assembly: GCF_019279795.1. Taxonomy (NCBI): domain Eukaryota; kingdom Metazoa; phylum Chordata; order Ceratodontiformes; family Protopteridae; genus Protopterus; species Protopterus annectens. Next base: position 531,526,026 of record NC_056733.1, read on the forward strand.
GCCTCTCTCTTGATGTCATGTTTACCTCCAGGCCACTCCTCGGTGTTGTAATGCCACACCATGTGGTACATCCTTACACCGGCATGACGTTTGCGATTCAGTATTACTTGACTCATTTGCATGGCATTGACTGCTAATTCCTAGTTACCGCATGGAACACTGTCACAGACCTTTAGCAACCCTTGCGCCATGGTTGTGGTGTAGCATGCGTGCCATTGACTATTATGAGGATATCATGAATTGCATTACATTACAGTTTTATGACATCTAAATATATTTTCATTATGATCCCATTTGCGCACCGATGCACTGCAGTTTTACTTTGCGTTGGTGTGGCCATGAAATTAAATGTTAGTTTTTATATGTTGTGCATGTTGTTTTATGCCATTGGCTATATATGTAGCCACTGGCATATATTAACATTATAACACGTAAGTTTGGTCCGCTTTCATGGCTCCGATTTTATGTTTGACAACATGTAAACCATTTTTTTTTGGTTTACATTTTTACATGCTTACACTACGCTTGCACAACTTCATGAATCACTATATACCTTCATTTACATGCTACACTGCTGTGCATAGGGTAATTAGCATACATGCGCTGGGAGCTGCGCAGCTCTGGTGTACGCTGGTAGTGCATGTGGAAACAGCTCTTACCTGAATTGCTCGATGGCCATATTTGGTGCTAGATCGCTGACGCTACTCTGGCGGATGGCATAAGCTTCATGAATCCTGGGGTCTGTGTTTGCCATACTTCTTTTAGGATAATTTAAATAGCAGTGAGAAGTCTAGCCTTACTAGATTTTTCTTTTGTTTTTTACTGATTGTTTTTTCTGTGTGACCTTTTTACTCATTGTTTTATTTTATTGGTTGGGATATTTTCTAGACACCCTAATGGTTATGAATATCAGCTGGGTATGACAAACCTGTGACTCTATAGATTAGCCAAATATTCCGCTTATGCTGTGCTGATGATGACCTAAGAAGGCTGAAACATGCATGTCCACAGCTAGTGAGGTTTGGCTTTATTGGCCTGAATTTGTCCATAAATAGACTTAAAAAGAAAAAAGTCATGGACGTTAAGAATTGCCATATAGCTGAAACACCTGATGTCCTTAAATGGTCATTTGCATATATCCCTTGTTGCCTCTAATACAAGAGGTTTAAGGAATCACACAGTGGGAAGTCTAGCCTTGTTAGATTTTTCTTTTGGTTTTTACTAATTGTTTTTTTTTTGTGACCTTTTTACTTTGTTTTAGTTTGTTGGTTAGGATATTTTTCATGATACCCTAATGTTTATGGATAGCAGGTGGGTATGACAACCCTGTGTTTCTAGTGGTTAGCTAAACATTCCACTTATGCTGTGCTGATGATGCCATAAGAAGGCTGAAACATGCATTTCCAGAGCTAGTGTGGGTTGGCTTTATAAGGCATGGGCATTCAGAATTGCTATATACCAGAAATAACTGATGTCCATAAATTATCATTTGAATATGTCCCATGTTGCCTCAAATACAAGAGATTTAAGGACTCACACAGTGGGAAGTCTAGTCTTGCTAGATTTTTCTTTTGTTTTTTGCTGATTGTTTTTTCTGTGTGACCTTTTTACTCATAGTTATAATTTAAATAGCCAAACACTTAAAAAATGTTGCATGAAATCTGGCAGTAGGCTTCACAGGATCAACACGGTGACACAGTGGATAGTGTTGCCACAACAAGAAGTTCCCGTAGATCAGAGTGTGTGTATGTACCTTTAAGAAGCATTTCCACCTGCAGCACATGCAGTATAAATACTGAGCATGTGCAGGCAGCAGTGCCATTATGAGAGAGCAGCCAGAGTGTTAACATGTATGAGTGTTGAAGTCAGTCTGTTTATAAGTTTATTTAAGTTTAAGTTACAAAGTCTAATTTCTGATATGTTTGTGTATAATAAATCTGCTTTAACTGAACCCACGGATGTTTGTCTATTTTATCCTGATCAGATGAGTGACATAGTGTCAGAACTGTGATTAAGAGAGCAACTTCTTCAAGCCATGAGGAGCATAGTTGAAGGTGAAGACAGACTAAGCTGGTTAAGTGAAACGGAGTGCAGACAAACAAAAAAGGGCTAGAAGCAAGTTAAAGGTAAAGAAAACTGCACAAATTATTTATTTGGCAAAGTACAATTATTTCAAAGAGTTTGTTGTGCTATTGGGGATAATTACAAGTACTGGCATAATGTCCTGAGATATATATTTATGTGTGTATGTTTGTACATGATTTCAAGCACCTTCACTACTGTGCATTGATATGGCAGAGGCATTTCGCAGACCAGGTCCACTTGTGTTTGATCATAATATAGCAGAACATTGGAGAGTATTCATGCAGGAAAATAATATTTCCATACAAGCAGCTTTTTCTGACAAAGATGGATGTACAAGGGCATTCATTTTGCTTAACGTAACTGGGTCAAAAGCTATTGAAAGAGAGTGTTCATTTGTGTATGCACTAGAAGTATATGCAGGTACCGGCTGAATCAAGGGAAGACCCTGAGTGCTTAAAACGTAAATTTAGAAAAATGTGCAACCCCCAGACAAATGTTACATTAGAGAGGCACTTATTTTATACAAGAGACCCAAAGCCAGGTGAAACTTTTGCAGCTTATATCACTGACTTGAGAAATAAAACTAAAATGTGCAGATTTGGTGACTTGACAGATGAGTTAATAAAGGACAGGCTTGTGTGTGGTGTTAATATTGCTGCAGTGAGAAAGATTTAGCTTTGTGACAGTTGATTTAACATTAGGCAAAGCCATAGAGATTTGTCAAATCCATGAACTCACAGAAAGGCACACAAGTATGCATACAAGTGATAAGAACATGGTTTCAGCAGCCTCTAGAGCAAACATAGACAGCATGCGACATGTGGCAAGCAGAAACAGGCCTAAGCACATGGCAGCAGCAATCCCTGTGGGTGTGGCAGGGAGAACCCATAGTTTTCTAGCATGTTCCAAGAAAAAGCTCAATAAAAAGGGCATGCTCAGTACAGTATAAGATTGTTGACTGTCATATTTGTGGTGCCAATCATGAGTTTAAAAGAGAGAAGTACTTAGCATTTGTTCAGCAATGCCAAAAGTGTAAAAAATGGAACTACTTTCAAAAGTTTTGTAAATCAAGCAAGTCTCATTCAGTTATTAAGAAAGGTCACTCAGAAAAGCAGGTTAATCATATACAGAGCTGCAACCCTACCTTCCATGTAGATGGTTTATCAGTGGTCGGTGAAAAGGTTAATGCAGTAGATTTATTGGCAAAGAATGAAGTATTGTGTACTGTCCTGATCAATGATAAACCCACAGAGCTCAAAGTAGACACTGGTTCAAAGTGTAATGTAATGTCAGAAGAAACATTTGCTAAAGTGAGAGCTGGTGAGCAACTTAATTTGGCCAATTGTGCGAAGCTTGTTGCTTATGGAGGTGAAGAGATTCAAAACAAAGGCTCAGTAGTGCTTATATGCTATTCGGCTGGGAACAGTTACAGCTTGCAATTTTATGTAGTCTGAAGACCTGTGCAGTCATTATTAGGTTCCAGAGACAGTTTGAGAATGAAACTACTTTATTTTACCAAAGAAGTACATCGTGTAAGCACATGTCCCAGATGTTCATCATGTTTCACTGTTGCAGTCATTACAATTGGGTTATCCTGCTGGCAGGCTACCCACAGTCGGCCTAAGTTCCAAAGTCTAGGTCCGGCGTCAGTTGCTGTCGCCTCTTCCCTGACGTCAGTGCACCAGGGGTATAAAAGATGCAGCCGATGCCATTTTCTTCAGTCTTTCTTGCCGCACGGTGCCCGAAGCAAAAGCAGTTCGCAAGTGCCGGCCGGCCGACTCCTGAAGTTTTCAAATTTGAATTTCAGATCCGAAGTCTTCATTAAAGCTAAGTACCCCATTGAGGAAATTTTTTTCTTGCTCCAGACCAATGTCAGAAAAAGTTAATAACTGTATTTCTTGTGGGAAGCAAATACCTCATAAGGATTTTCATTCTTAATGTATTCCTTGCCTAGGCCCTGACCATAATGTTGCTAGTTGTTGGTTTTGTGCCAGATTTAACCAACGCACTATTAATCATTGGTATGATTTTGCATTTCATTACTTTGGCAGAAGATTTAATTATATAATGCCGTTGGATCAGCTGACTACCGGAGTTTACAAAAAACGAAGAGAAAAAGAAAAAGACAGGCATCCGAGATCCAAAACCGAGGATGAGGCTTCTTTTAGGCCTGTCGCCAGTTCGCCGATTCTCAGCCCCTGAAGCCCGCTACCTCAGAGCCACAGGCCGCTTCCGACTCCCACATGGAGCTGACTGGACCTCTGGAAACTCAAGGTATTGGACACTCAGAAATCATTTCCTCAGATGGGTCCGGAGCCGCTGAGCAGGCATCGGCTTCTGAGTGTGTTTTCAGGCCTACACACTTATATGTAAAACCTACTTCAGCTATAAAGGCAAAGACTAAAGCAGCTCTAAAGACAAAGAAACAAGTGCAGCATTCACCTGGACAGGCCTCCATGCCTAAAAAACAGATGCTTAAAATGGCCGAAGACCTTATTACTTTGATCAGGGGTTCCCATCCCCCTCCTGAAAAGAGGCCTAGGGAAGAGTTAGAATATGAATCTTCAGACCAGGTTTCCATTTCCTCTGATTCCTCCTCTGAACAAGATTACTCCATTCCTCCCTATGAGGATTCTGATGCTGAAGAATCTATTCCTTCAGCCTCTCCTCCTGATGATTATTCTTTTGGGGAAACACTGCATACTATGAGGGAGCATTTTCACTGGAAGAGCCAAGACTACTCAGAATCCAAGAAAAGGCTCAGAGATTTCCTTTTATTGCCCCAACACAGGCCCCTGGCTATTCTGCCTGTTTTAGACATTGTAGATGATGTATTTTCAGAGTCTAGTTTTTCTCCAGACTCTTTACCACCATCTCCGGTTAAGCCAGACAGATACTACAGGGTTCCTGATTCACATAAATTTCTCTATAGGAACCCTGCAGCAGACCCTGAAACCATCCCTCAGGGTCCCAAAGGGGTCAAGGCTTCTACTGCAAAAAACCCTATCCCCTCTGATAGGGATTCTAGAGCCCTAGACAGATGGGGCAAAAAGATTTATACCTCTGCTACCTTGGCTGTAAGAGCTTTAAATTGCCAATTTCATATGCTTAAGTATCAGCAATATCTTATGTCTTTGCTTAAACAGAAAATGCCAGCAATTACAGAATGTGCAGATAATAAATAAATGCAGGATTTATTGCATGCAGCTGAACAAGTTGGAAAGCATACTTTGCAAGTGCTTTTGATTTTCCTGAGGCCTCCTGCAGGGCCGCTGTTACAGGTTCTGTCATTAGGAGGCATGCTTGGTTAAAAGAACAGAATTTGCTGGATCATGTTAAAGCAAAACTATTATATGCTCCTTTACAGCATGATACTTTGTTTGGTGCTAAAGCAGAAGAGGTGTTGAAGAAACTGGAGGACAAAGCTAAATCTATGCAAACAGTCAAGGATTTCTTTCAGGTACAGCCTCCCAGATTTAGCAGGAACTGGCCTACAAAAAATTGGTCCTTTCCAGTGTCAGTTAGACCACAAAGGGGAAGATACAGATGCCCCAGAGGCAGATCACAGCCACAAGGCTCATACAGGCCTAAACAATGGGGTGCTTCTACCTCCAAAAGTGGAGAGGAAAAATCACAGCCATACAGAAAACAGTCTCAATGACTTCCCACTTCCGGCACCAAACACTTATCTTTTGGCAGCCCCTTTGGGAGGAAAACTAGCACTTTTTTCACAAAATTGGCACATGATCACCCAGTACAAATGGGTTCAAAATATAGTTACACATGGCTATAGGTTCCACTTTCACACCCTGCCAAGGCAAAACGGTATGCCAGATCTACCACACAATCAATGGGCAGAGGCACAAAAACAAGTTTCATCCCTCATGGACATGAGGGACATTCAACAAGTACCAAACAAGAGCAGGGTCAAGGATTCTATTCAAGACTGTTCTTGGTCCCCAGAAAAGACAAAGCCTGGAGACCTATACTGGACCTATCTATTCTAAACACATATCTGGATATCCCAAAATTAAAGATGTTGACTCTACAGCAGCTTCTGCCCATGTTGGGCAAGAAGGCTTGGCTTGTGACTTTAGATCTAAAAGAGGCATACCTGCATGTCCCAATCAGACAAACGTGCAGAAGATACCTCAGATTCAAAGCTGGCTCAATGCACTACCAATTCACTGCACTGCCCTTTGGCTTATCTATTGCATCCAGGGTCTTCACAAAGTGCCTGGCACTAGTAATTGCATTTTGCAGGCAAAGAGGAATACAAATATACCCTTACTTGGATGACTGCCTTATTCAAGCGGAGAACAAGGACATTCTACTACAGCATTTGGTGTTTGTAAAAAGATTACTAACAAGTCTAGGGTACACAGTAAACGAAAAGAAATCAAAACTCATACCCTCTCAAGAGATAATATTCCTGGGTGCAAGTTTAAATACAGCTGTCCAGATGGCTTATCTCACGCCAGACAAACACAGACAACTGACTACTTAATTCAAAATGTTGGCAACAAACACCCAGTTATCTGCAAGAAAAATTCTGCAGGCCTTGGGTTTCATGGCATCCTGCATTCTGCTAATTCCATATGCAAGACTGCATATGAGGAAACTTCAATGGTATCTAAAAAGTGTTTGGACTCAACATTGTCACAGCCTGGAAACAGTAATTGCCCTCATTCCCTGCCTGCAACAGGAGTTTTGAAGGTGGGCAAAAGCCTGTCACCACAACATGGGACAGCCATTCACCTTACCCACAGCCAGGCACACTTTGACAACAGATGCATCAGATTATGCCTGGGGCGCCCATATGGCAGGAAAATGTATTCAGGGCACATGGTCCACAAGTCAAATGCATCTACATATCAATCAAAAAGAGATGCTAGCTGTTCAGAATGCCCTAACAGCCTTCAAGGATCAACTCCACCCAGGACAACTACTAATAAGGACGGACAATACTACAGTCATGTGGTACATAAACAAGCAGGGAGGCACACATTCCTACCCCCTCTGCAGGCTAGCCATGAACTTGTGACACACAGCATTGACTTACCAAGTACATCTGCAAGCACAATTCCTGCCAAGAAGGAAAAATACTCTGGCAGATGAACTAAGCAGAAACCTCATGGATCCCCACGAGTGGCAATTGGATCCACAAGTCTTCAGCATGATAACAAGGACCTGGGGATGTCCGGACATAGACCTATTTGCCTCCCCTCACAATTACCAACTACAAAGATTCTGCACAAGGACTTATCACAAGCAAGCATGGAAAGTGGATGCATTCTCTTTCTGTTGGAAAAATCTAACAGTATATGCCTTTCCTCCTCTGCCTCTCCTCCCCAAAGTACTCCTCAAGGTCAGACAAGAGAAACCAAAAATGATACTGATTGCCCCAGACTGGCCCCACCAGCACTGGTACCCAATCCTAAAGAGCTTGTCTCACTGCCCAGCCTGGACATTACCTCAAGTGCCTTACTTATTGACCCAACAAGACAGTCAGATACTACACAGCCAACTAAAAACCTTAAACCTGGTGGCATGGCAGATAATATAGCCTCTCAAGACATACTTCTCTCTAAAGCAGTGATGGATGTTATTTTGGAGGCCAGGAGGCCTAGCACCAGAAAATCTTATGCAGACAAATGGAAGTGATTCTGTGCTTGGAACCAAGCACAAGGTATTGACACGATTGTTCCAAATATTCCTCAATTTTACAATACTTAACTGAGATGCTAGATAAAGGCCTTTCTTTTTCATCAATTAAAATTCATGCATCTGCCATTTCAGCTCATTACAATACAGAACCACCTATTTTTTGACACCCCTTACTAAGGCAGTACCTCAGCGGGGCCAAAAACATAAGACCTCCAAGGAGAGTACCAATACCTGCATGGGACCTCAACTATGTCTTGGAAAAACTCACACTACCTCCGTTTGAGCCAGCCTCTGCAGCTGACATAAAATTCTTATCCTGGAAAACAGCTCTGCTCCTAGCAATAACCTCCGCTACAAGAGTCTCAGAGTTACAGGCACTCATGGCTGTGGAACCTTTTATCATTTTCCATCCAGACAGGGTTTCGCTGAGAACAAACCCTACTTTTATGCCTAAGGCAGTGTCCAGTGTGTCCCTTAACAAAACAATTCATTTGCCTACTTTTTATCCAAACCCACAGAATAAGGATGAGAGGATTCTGCATTCCTTGGACATTCACAGACAGCTACGCTTCTACTTGGACAGAACTAAAGCTTTCAGAAAGACAGATTAACTACTAGTGGCATATGCTGCAGCATCACAAGGAAAGCCTATCTCTAAACAGACTGTTTCAAAGTGGATAGGCCACTGCATTCATTTTTGCTATTTACAGCATGGCAAATCAGTGCCTAAGGACATTAGGCCACACTCAACCAGAGCCGCAGCCACTTCAGCAGCCTTTCTCAGAGGAGTACCAACCAAAGACATGTTAGAGGCTGCAACCTGGAGTTCAGTGCATACCTTTACAAAGCACTATCACTTACCTCTCTACTCTAAATCCAGGGCAGGCTTTGCCACTACAGTTCTGCAGGGCCTTGTAGTCTCTCCTAATTCAATTTAGCTCCAACCTCTCAACCTTAGTTTTGGGATTCAACCCAATTGTAATGACTGCAACAGTGAAACACGATGAACATAGTACAGTTGTGTACCTACCATAAATGTAGATGGTCGAGTGTATTCACTGTTGCAGTCCAGGTTACCCTCCCTCCATGCCCCCTTTTCTTTGCTGGGATTTATCTGTACTTCTCTATCCTATACAACCTATGTGGTGTATTTGCTTGTAGATGAAGGAAAAGTTGTTCTATGTGCATGCATACTTATTGGCATAAATTAGCCTACCAATTTTGGGGCATCTGACATCTGGGGCAAGAAAAACTGAAGAAAATGGCATCGGCTGCATCTTTTATACCCCTGGCACACTGACATCAGGGAAGAGGTGACAGCAACCAACGCCGGACCTAGACTTTGGAACTCAGGCCAACTGCAGGTAGCCTATCAGCAGGATAACCCAATTGTAATGACTGCAACATTGAATACACTCGAACATCTACATTTATGGTAGGTACACAACTGTACTTTCCAGCTTTACTGATACTGTTTCCTCAGAGTATGCTGATGTGTTTGATGACAAGCTAGGCAAACTTCCAGTGGTGTACTCCATAAAAGTAGACCCAGAAGTCAGTCCAGTGGTTAGACCAGCAAGAAGACTTCAAGTAGCTATGCAGGACAAAGCCAAGGTCCAGTTAGACAAAATGGTGCAGAAAGGTGTGATTTGTCCAGTCTCAGAACCAGCTGAGTGGGTATCTTCCATGGTAGCTGCGCATAAGAAAAATTCAGATTAAATCAGAATATGCATTGACCCAAGTGACTTGAACAAGGCATTAAAAAGACTTAATCATTCTATACATACAGTTAAGGTGATTGCAACCCTCATGCCAAATGCCACTGTTTTTTTTCTGTCTTAGATGCAAAGAGTTCATTTTGGCAAGTAATGCTTGACCGAAAATCTTCACTACTAACTACATTCAGTACCCCATTTGGTAGACGCAGATTTCTCAGGATGCCTTTTAGAATAGATTCTGCCAGTGAAGTCTTTCAGCATGCAATGGAGCAATTTTTTTCAGGCTACCTGTTTACAGTAATAGTTGATGATTTATAGTTTGGAGGTAATGGTGAAGCAGAGCGTGACAGAAAACTCAGGAATGTTGTGGACAGAGCACATGAAGTGAACTTGAAGCTTAATCCTCTGAAGTGCAAATTCAAACTATCAGAATTTACTTACATAGGTCATTTATTTACCAGTACAGGCTTTATGACCAGGTCCTTCTAAACAAGCAGCCATTCTTGAGATGCCAGCTCCAAACAATGTCCAAGCTGTACAGCATTTTCTTGCTATGGTTAACTATTTGTAAAAAATTATCCCTGACTTTAGTGAGTTATCAGTGCTTTTGAGAGAGCTGACACTCAAAAATGTTGCATAGCCATGGCTAGAACAACACCAGAGAGCATTTAATAACCTCAAACTGCAAATTGCTAACTAATCTACATTAAGGTAATATGATGTCCAGAAACCAGTAGTTCTTTCCTGTGATGCTTCAAAGTTCGGTCTTGGTGCAGTTATTCTTCAAGAGGGCAGACCTGTTGTTTATGCATCTAGAACTCTTACCCAAACTGAGACGCAGTATGCTCAAATTGAGAAGGAGCTTTTGTCAATTGTATTCGCATGCTCTAAGTTCCATGATTATATTTATGGCTGAGCAATCTAGACAGAAGCTGACCATCAACCTCTTGTCATTATTTTTAAAGAAGCCTATGCATTTCACTCCAGCAAGACTACAAAGAATGATGTTGAAATTGCAAAAGTACAATTTTAAAATGGTCTATACAAAGGCTGTTACCTTATCCAGATCACACAGAAATACCACGGAACAGCTTGATGCAGAGAATTTTGACTTTGGTCTCATGGAAGTGTATAATTTTTCTACCACAAGACTTGATGAACTAAGAGAATATACAAAGACTGATCCAAGTTTGCAAAAGCTCAACCACTTCATCAATGTAGGATGGCCGTCAAAGCAATCCTGTGTACCACCAGAAATGTAACCTTACTTTCCATACAGAGATGGGATGCTGATGGAAGAAGGTATCATTTTCAAAGGTCCAAAAATTGTCATTCATACTTCCTTACATTGTGAATACATTCAGATTTTACACTGTGGCCACCCAGGTTCTGATTCTACAAAAGAAGAATGAGAGGAATAGTATTTTGGCCTTCTCTAGCAAAAGGCATTGATAAAGTGCTTTCTTCTTGTTCAGTGTGCAACAGTACTAAGCCACATTTTCAAAAAGAGCCACTTCAGCTAAGCCAAATTCCTGAACTACCTTGTTCAACAGTAGCAACCGGCATATTTGAGTGGAACAGTCAACATTTCTTAGTGTTGGCAGACTCTTATTTGAACTGGATTGAGATCGATTTGCTACCTAACCTAACATTCAATGCTGTTATTACTAAGATGAAACAGCATTTCTCAGTCCATGGTTTTCCACTCAAAGTTATTTCTGACAATGGTTCTCAGTTTACCAGTCAATTGCTTCAGAGATTTGCTAAAGAGTGGGACTTTATCCATATTACTAGCAGTCCTGAATATCCTCAGTCAAACGGTCTTGCTTGAACATGCAGTACAGAGTGTAAAGCAATTACTGGAGAGGTCAAAGCTTGACAATACCGATATCTTCTTGAATTTACTTAATCTCAGAAATATACCTCATGACAACCAACTTGGCTCGCCTACTCAGAGATTTCTATCTAGGTAAACCAGAACAACCTTACCTATCAGTTCTAGTTTGTTAGTGCCTAACACTAAAAACAACAGAGCAATCAAAGCCCAACTTTTTAAGAAGTGTTCTCAGAAGTCCAGCTATGATAAAACCAGCAGATTTCTTTGTCCGTTAAAAGAAAGAATAATGAGGATGCAAACGGTAAAAGGCTTTGATCAAATTGGTCAAGTGAGAGGTACATGTACCGAGCTGAGATCCTATTATGTGGAATCTGAGGGTATAGAGTACATGAGAAACTGCAGACATCTTCTTCCTGTATCAGAAATGATATCACGGCCTCATACCTGTGATACACACTCTAGGTCTCAGAACAACCTTGATAATGTTTGTACCGAAGAACATGTTGCAGTATCCATTCCCATTCCTGATGATGTCCCAGATGTCTCCAAAGTTGAACATTCCTTGAAGACAGTCCCCACTGCTAGATCAAGTTCTGACTAACTGATTGTAGCTCCCATCTGCAGTTATAATGGCTGGTGCTGGAGAGGGTACATGCTTTCGAGCGCAATGCTGGGGTATAGAGGAGTCAAAATACATGGTTTGGCTCCTTGTTCACCGTCATGAGTCAAGACTCCTGCGGGGCCAGTTCCAAGGGATGGAGTACAAAGCAGAGGCTTGGAACTGATTAGCGCATGACCTCACCAGTGTCACATGCATTCCTCGGACTAGTGCGCAGGTCTGTCACCACCATGCAGACCTGAAGAGATGGAAGCAGGACCTACTGAACCAATGGATACAGGAGGCCCGTGGGATGCAAGATGCCCCACTACTGAGTAGGTAGCTATGGAATGCAGTATATACGGCATGCTAATTTATTCTATATAATGGATAGGTATGTCTCAATATCCCTTCATTTACTTCACAGCTACAGGTGTCCGTGCTGCGAATCAGCAAGCCTATGCAGATAGGCTGCTAAGGCTGCGCCACCAGGCAGGTTAGTAATTATTCTGCATGTATTGTTATATAAAATAGGTGAGATAGCCTGAAAGAAAGTGTTGTAGCCCAATAATACAGCCATAAAATGCCCTGAATAATTCCTCTGCATGTACTGTTATATAAAATAAGTCAGAGAACCAGAAAAAGAGTGTAGGAACCCATTAAGAAAGGTAAAATATGTCCGGAATAATATCTCTGCATGTACTGTCATATAAAATAAGTGAGCGAGCCTGAAAAAGAGTGTTCTAACCTATTAATAAAGGTATAATATGTCTTGAATATGTCTTCCATATGCACTGTAATATCAAATAAAGGAGAAAGCCTGTGGAAAAGTGTGTAATGTAATTAATAAAGGTATAAAACCTGGAGTGTGTCTGTGTCACTTACTTTGAAATGTTGTTGTACCCTTGCATTGTACAAATAGTACTGTTTTAATAAGTGCTGGCTACCCACAGTTGGGCAGTCCCATCTAAAGTGGTTGATGGAAGTGCCAGTAGCTGTGAAGCATATATACAGTCCTCAACAGTCAGTTAATGGCTGGCATGCATAAGTAAATCTGGCACAATAGTAACTTGTTAATTTGTTCCCCAGAAATGTGAGTGTGCTACACGAAATGTAGGGTTCTGCACAAATTTAACTGAAAATGTCATGTGAACACATCCAGATATGTAGATAAAGAAATATAAATAAAATCAATAACTATGTAGCAGTAACATCTGCATCTTGGACAGTTAGTATGTCAGATATAGGTCAGGTATATAATGAACTAGCCAAACCCATTACACAACCTAATGCATGTTGGTAAGTGTAATAATACATGTAGCGGATATGCAACTGCAGTCAATAGGAATGTAGTGTAGACTAAAAGTACTTATAAGATGTTAATTGAAGTTTCTTTCTACACCCTACTGTATGTGCATAAACAATGCAATTCCACACGTCACTGGGTATGTGTAATCTCAAAACATTTGTTGGGACATATGTCCTATTGTTCTACAAATATCTGCATTCACTTTGATGCATGTGCCCTGTTCAAACACCACAATCATGGTGGCCTGTTGCCACCAATTATCACTGCATGCTGTTGGAATGTCCACTGTCATTCAATATATGCATGTGTTATGCTTGCTGTTCAACTGTTGGAACCTTGGTGTGTTGGGTTAATGGGAATATTACTGCATTCTGTTACAACTGATTTGGAATGCTTTTGTTTATGTTGTAATTAAACACACCTAATCACAGAACGTATGGGAAGGCCGGTCCCAGTGGACCCACCTGTCCCTCCTCAGCTGGCGAGTGCACCTGGCACCAGCAGGTCGGGTGCCCAGCCCGGGCTCCCCTCCTCCATTGGTCCTGTGCTGCCTTTGGGTGGAAGTGCTGAAGGGGATGGGGCTCGTCCCCCCGTACAAGCATGGGTGGAGAAGGTCCACCTGTCAGCCTTCGAAGGGTCTGGGTTATGGTGTGTTGGGAGATCCAGTGTTCAGTCGCTGATCCCCTACACCAGCTCAAGGTGAGAGTGGCGCAGGTGAGTCTGCTGCCCTATGCAGCCCCCAGCACAGCCACCCTCAGGGCCATGAAGGTGCAGTGGTGACTGCCCATGGGTGGGGATCTCAGTTCCACTGTTACCATCTGTGGGCTCATGGGCTTGCGATTTCCAAACATCCATCCCCATCAATTGTGTTCACCCACCCCATGTGTCATACACCGCCTGTATGCATCTTGTTTGTCTTGTCTGTTTACCTCCCCAACCTACCTCCCCAAATATACCTACTTCCTCTACCTCACATTCCACTCCCACCTGAAAAAAAAAAGGGCAATCTCTACCCACAAAAAAATTACGTCCCATACATAGCTGCCCATTTCGCACACATGTCCTCACCCTTCTCACAGGGGTGGAAGGTTTCAAATTTCACTCCAAATGTATTGCATATGCACAGCTGTTGCTGGTAAAGAAATGGGCAGCTATGGACCTTCCCTACACCCGTCCTGCACATCCCGAACTTGTTTTCCTACTGTCTTTCCCTCTTTGTGCCCCCTTTTTCACCACTTTCCTATCTCCCCATTTTCTTTTCTTTCAAAGAAATTAGCGCAGGGGTTAGCAGGAGTAAGCACTTTTAAGCAGTAGTTAGCGGGTTTGAGCAAGTGTGCGCATGTGTGCACTTAGCTAAGTATTGCTAAGCATCGCGCAAACCCACGCAAACCCACTTACAAGTGCTTAAAAGTGCCTTAGTCACTCTGCATGGCAGGGCCCTTGTTCTGCTGAGCAGCAAAATAAAACACTTCTGTTAGTTTCGAACCCCGGACCTTGGACACACTAGACTGCATGAAATACCACTAGACCACAGTAGATTTACAACATGTTGGTGCTGTAATAAATATATCATGCATTACAATGAGTGACTGTAAAGGGAAAATAGGAATGTCATAACACAATTCTTGTTCTGTGGATCTTTACCAGCAGTTGTTGTGGAATTGCATGACATGACTGTGAAATGAGAACCAGCCATTCTAGCTGGAAATAATGTTACAGTAGCACTTTACAAACCCCACACAGTATCAGTTAATTGTCTAATCAGAAAAGAAAGTACATACTCCTATGTATCTTGTGTAAGCATGTGGAGGGGTGAGTAAAGTTCTACACTGACAAGTGTGTACTAGAAACAGCAACATTCAGGTCTGAGTACAACATGCAAATCACTGGCTACAACCCTAGCTTTAAAGATAAGAAGTATACCAACCTTCTGACTGACACAACGGTGTCTACAACAAGCAAGCATGGGCCCCACTTTGGAAAGCTGAAAGGGCTATGCCTACCTAACCTAGCATGTTATAGCAGTGGGCTGCTAAGACAGTGAGTAGTGCAATTACCACACAGCAGGCTGCATGCAATTACTGAATGGTGGGCACCAATTGGTGCACAGGCCATCACATACACATGTGCAGATACCTAGAAAAGCAGGCTGTACCTGCTGTCTACACATGCAATAATCTCATTGCAGCAAGACAGAGAGAGAGAGTGAGAGAGAGAGAGAGAGAGATAGAGATAGAGATAGAGACAGAGACAGAGAAACACAGAAAAATAAAGAGTAACAGACAGAGAAAAGCAAAAGGAAAAAAAAAACATAACCTTTAAAAACAATCTGAAGACAGCAATACAAAAAAAGGTATGTGACACATATGTATTTGCTGGCATGTAGTAGATTTTTATGAAGAGTACTCATCATACAGTGAATCATCCATATGTTGCAGCAGGACGTATCTCCATGTATCTGTACATGTGCATAGGGCAAGGGACATACTGCAACTGTTTGTGAAGGGTGTCCATATATATGTTGAAGGTTGTTATGTGCATATGTCTATGTAGGTTGTAGTGTGTGGAAAAGACAATAGCATGCAGTGCTGGTATATGACATGTGGTGGTTAAATGCTGTGGGTATGCTCTGTCATTTATGCAGTGTTGTAGCCAGTGAGGCCTGCTAAAGCTACATGGGCTGAGGACACCTTCAATGCAGTCTGCACAATACTGTGCAATATTATTACATAACTGTATATCTCACAACTGTTGCATAAGTGCTATTCCCACCATGAATAGTGGACTGTATATGTGCCTATATGTACATCTATATGTACAGCAATGGATGTTTATATGTATGTGTGTATGTGTGTGTGTGTGTGTGTGTGTGTGTGTGTGTGTGTGTGTGTGTGTGTGTGTGTGTGTGTGTGTGTGTATATATAGATATATAGCTATATATAGATATATATAGATATAATATAGATATATACAGATATATGTATATATATATATATATATATAGATAGATAGATATATAGACATATATATATATATATATATATATATATATATATATATATATATATATATATATATATATATATATATATATATATATATATATATATATAGATAGATAGATAGAGGGAGAGAGACATGGGGCATACATACAGCAAAAGATGCCTGGTGACCAAGGTATGGACTGAAGCTCAGTGTTGACACTGCAGTACCATCCCTTCTTGCCAGAACACTGTACCCATTAACTACCACATAGGTGGTAGTCTACCTAACACTGAAGGTGTGATAAGGGAACATGGGACACAAGTGGACAGTAGCCTCCCCTTTGATAATCACATTGCCACACTGGTCATGTACTCTGTCTACGTGGTACACGTCATCACAAAAGGTGTGTCATCCAAAGTGTTCCCCTCTACGTATCACACTTAAAACCCATTAGAGAGTACAATGCCAACTACAGCAACTGGAAAGGCCACAGACATACCTCACAAAGAGTAATACCAGCCTCAAACAGATGCCCTATGCAGACCGACTCACAAAACCATAGCTACTCTGTGTTGCATACCGCCTACCCAGACATGACCTCTGCCTAACATACTGAGCTATGTCACACCCATAGTTGTTGGACATCCTCCACGTAAACATATTACGATCCCTCCCAGATACATGCTCCAGGGCCCTACACCTTGTCAGCACACTAAACAGCACATGCTGGAGGGATAGAGTCCTAACTCAGAGACATGCCATACTCTGGAACAAACCACCTATCAATAGCAAACAAAGCTCCTCATTAGCAGTTGTCATAAATACTCCTGATGATTGTTTGGGAGATAGGAAATACATCCCGGGAATCACCTCTGTGGCTCTGGTTGACAGGGGCAAGTGAAATTAAATTACATGTGTGTCAAAGGCTAGGGTAGCATGTGGCTAGGCTGCTGTAGGCCCTAGGGCCAATAGTGTATTATCTACCCATGACACGAAGCACACACATGTATTTAGTGCAATAATTACTATGTGAGGTTGACTGAGTTTGATGGTGAATGTGTTGGTGAATGTGTGCAAGGTCTGTAGAGATGTGATAGCTTAGTGTGACATTGTTTCTGTCATGGTAGTTTGTGTCCTTGCTGTGATCACAGAAAAGATGTGTATGATATTGCTAGGCAGAAAAAATAGTATGGCATATGGTGTGACGTAGTCCCTTGTTGTCGACTATGGTGTCTCATTGTAGGCTAAAGCAATACATGTATGCTTAGTGAGTGGTACTGCTGGTGAATCCAACTCCCATGTGAACTGTAGTACTACCTGAAGCTGTAGGCCTAAACAGAACAGTATGGTGTATGTTCACATTGCTTGGAAACACTGTTTTGTGTTATCCCTGTAGTCCTCACAGATTACATACCTCAGGCATAAGGTTATGTAAGTAGTGACACACAGTACTGTGTGGTACATAGGTAAAGCTCATCTGGGTTGGCATACATTTGTGTGTTATATGTAAGTCTGATGTGTGCAATTATGCCTGTACCATTCCCTCAATCATATCTGTGTTACAGGGTATACGTGTGTATCTAGGAACATGTATAGTCTACTACAGCAGTATGTCACCTATATCAACAACTGTGCACATATGTTAGGCAGGGGTTTGGCATCAATGACTACTGTGGTATACTGGTAATACTGTAACTGTACTTTACATTCATTGCAATGGATGACATCATTCTCCATCCATTAGCTTGATATATACCTCCTGTGGCTAGGTGGTGCATTGTGTCACATACAGTGTACCATGTACTGTTGTATAGTCTTACATACTAGTTTCACTTTGTTGCTGTGCAGAACATGGTTTAGTATATAGTATGTGCCAGGCACTGTCAGGCAGCTGTGGGCTGAGCAGTGATATGTGGTATTAAAAGTGTGTATCTACTGACAGCCAATAGTTTGCTGTATATGGCATTTCATTGATGTCTGTACTTTAGAATGTTAAGTGTGCCACATGACACATGATGGGCGGCACAGTGGTGCAGTGGTTAACATTGTCACCTCACAGCAAGAGGTTCTCTGGTTTGATTCTCGGCTGGGGTGCCTTCTGTGTGGAGTTTGCATGTTCTCCCTGTGTTCGCGTGGGTTTCCTCTGGGTACTCTGGTTTCCTCCCACATTCCAAAGACATGCATCTGGAGCATTTCTCCCCAGGTCTCCGCTGAAAACAGGCTCTGTGGAACCTAGTTGGACATTCCCGGTCAACAAATGTTAAATAAATAAATAAATGACTTGCTCACAATTATTATTTTATTGTCTTCCAGGGACATGTCTCTCAATCAAAAACCCACGTATTCCCCCGAAGAGGACGAAGTCATCCTGGATGCCCTAATACATCACAACCTGCTGTTCTCCAGAACCAGCCAAGGACCAGCATGGGCACACTGCACTGTGGCAGGATGTCTGTTGGGTGAATGATGTAGGGATGCATAACTGGACTTATGAGCAGGTACACCATCACTGCAGTGATTTAATCAGACATGTCCAGCAGCATGCCTCTGATGTCCACAGACAACAGCTTGCCATAGGTGGTGGTGCAGCAACATATCCACCCCTCACCAGAGTGGAAGAGCTGCTCCTCAGCATGGTGGCTCCTGGCCACCCACTACAACAGACATGTGTCATCATGGAGGCCGGAGTCACCCAGCACATCGACTCAGAGCGTGCAGGTACCATGGCATGTCTGTAGACTACTGTTAGCCCAATTGTTAGAACATGCATTTATCAGATGAGTACTGTGTATTTAGAAGATGTGGAGCCTGGTGTCATGCAATACTGATAATTTGGTACATAATCTGTATGCCTGTGACTGTCACCTGTTGTACTACTGTAAAATTGCAAACTCACAGCAGCAATGCCATAGTTGTTGACAATGACAAACTGTCTCATATCCTTGTAGGTCCCTCTGGTGTGATAGCAAGACAGCAGACCCATGCTGGTGAGTGTTCTACATTTAATATAGCATATAACATGTGCATGTCATAGGAGAGTTGTAGGCCATATACACATGTAAAACACCTACACATAATGCATGCTCTGCATGTTCTCTGTGGGACTATGCACATCCCAGTAACATGTGTTGCTGCCTCAAACACATGCAATACACAGAGCATCCCAACCAATTGTTTTACACTGTAGTGGACATTGTATAGGCAGAGTCAATACACATGCACACAACATACACCACTTTGTCATATGCAGTAAGTGTTAATATGATACACATGGCATATGTAGACACCTGCTGTAAGGTCAGACTCCAGTATCCCAAATGTCATCAACACAGCACACATTATATACCTGAGGGGTAGAGGCCAATCATGGGGTGGTGCGATACGCTTCAACACACAACACATTCATGTTAGGCAATGCTCCCTATTGAACACGTTACATAACCATGTAACAACTGGCTGTGAAATGGTTAATGTAGCCAAAGTGGTGCAGGTCAGGTACAGTAAGATAGTTGCCAGTGTGACATACATTAGTGGCCTTGAGTGACCACATGATGCTGCCCGATGATGGCTCATGGTACTACACTACATCCAGTTACAGTAACTACAGTACTACACATAGCATTCATTGCTATGCACACACATACATGTCGATTGGATGGGTCATTGTTGGGTTCTGGCAAACCAGCAACACACCCTGTGCATATGATGAAACTGTGCCACCTCCTGTCATCTGTGACATTGATGCAGGAACAGGCTAACATGGTGCTGATGCACAGGGTGACCTAATAGCAGTGTAGCAATGTTAGCATGTTGTCAACAGTAAAGTGTAATGATATCCTTGCAGGTATATTGGAGCAGGCATGATGCATTAAAGCTATGATTATCAATGTAGTATTGTTTACACCAGTGTTAATTCCAAAAATGTATTGTCCGCCCATGTGCTACTTGTCTGATGTGTGTGGTACTGGCAGCATGTGTTGGTGAGTAGACCGTACGTGTGTGATGTGTGCAGTACAGATTTGCAGGTGTACATTTGTGAACATGGTGGAGGTGCACTGTCTGCATGTACGTGCATAGTGGACACATGGGAAGGGTGACATGCCCTGTATTACACAGTGTTAACACTTCATATTTCCTATTGGTGGCCAGTATGCATTTTACTACACATATGTTACAACTTGGGTACACATGTGTGTATGACATGGTTTGACACTATGCTGTGGGTGATACTGTTAATATCGGTCATTGGTTTGCATTCTGGTAGTATACATAACCTCAACAGCCTGACTTTAACCAATCGTTAGATGATGTCTTGACAACTGACACACAGATGTAGGATACACAGTAGCATTTGAATCCTTCTGGTACTATACTATACCAGTAACCAGTGTTATTGACCGCCACCCATTCCTGGGACAACTCCTGTTTGGCATGTAGCTATTCTAGGTACAAGCAAACACACTAGGGATATGTCCGTCCACATCTGGTAATGCATACAGTGGCCTACAATGCATTCTCCGGATGAGACACTTATCCTCCACAAGGGTATCATACAGACAGATACCTGTTGACCAACCCATGCTGTAAAGCTATAAGCCAACTATAGCATAGTCATCCACATTTACTAAACATAATATCCTGACAGTATCACATTGGTAGTAGCCCACAACATGTAGCAGGGGTACCGATGTGTACATACAGCCACATGTTATGTCATCTGTCCTTTGGTATTCACATTTCCAAAGGTATTCTGATGTCCCTCGGTGTATCACATAAGCAATAAGGGGTCTGTATGCATATCCACGAAGTTGTTGTACACCTATAATGAATGCCCATTATTGACAGACTGTGTTGTGTTTGAACATGTCTGAAATATACCCCAGGCATGAACCCTCACTCACACTATTCTATAGAAACTGTCATGGGTGTGTGTGACACAGATGACCTAGGCCACAGATCACTACAGTGGCTGGCCTTGTCACATACATACATATGTGACCTAAGGTCTGAGAAGCAGCAGCACAAACTGTCAATGGTAACAGATGTATTCATGTAGAAAGCAGGCTTCACACCTATGAACTAATTGAGGTCACATGTACATATATGTATTTGCCACACAAATACCGATTGAGGTCACATGTACATATATGTATTTGTCACACAGATACCTGAATTGTGCAATGCACATACTGTTGTTTTACTGATATGTCATATAGTAGTAAAAGCAAAACCAACAACACATTAATCAACGGTGTTACACACACACTCAGCAATTGCAGAATTCAAACCCCTACCGAACTATGCTATGATACTAGAGAGATACGCATTAACACAATGCGCTATATGCTTTACTGTGAGTTTTCTTTTCCACTGCTGTATTTGTGGGATACTGACATCATCAGACTTGCCAAAGAGGAATTTACCATGTGTTTTCCTAGTCTCCAAAAATGGCACTGCTCTCAAAGGAAATCACACACACACTCTCAGCAATTGCAGGATTCAAACCATTACCTAACTATGTTAAGATTTTAGGGAGATACACATTTACACGACATGCTATATGCTTTACTGGGACCTTTCCTTTCCACTGCTGTATTTGTGGGCTACTGACATCATCAGACTTGCCAAAGGGGAATTTACCTCTTTTAATGTGTTTTCCTAGTCTCCAAAAAGGGCACTGTTCTCAAAGGAAATCACCCCACACACACACACACACTCAACAATTGCAGGATTCAAACCCCTAATTAACTGTCATGGTTCT
This sequence comes from Protopterus annectens, assembly GCF_019279795.1. Classification (NCBI taxonomy): domain Eukaryota; kingdom Metazoa; phylum Chordata; order Ceratodontiformes; family Protopteridae; genus Protopterus; species Protopterus annectens. The sequence continues at coordinate 531,547,986 of NC_056733.1, forward strand.
AGAGAAATACACATTTACATGACGAACTATATGCTTTACTGGAAGATTTTTTTTTCCACTGCTGTATTTGTGGGATACTGACATCATCAGACTTGCCAAAGAGGTATTTACCTCTTTTCATGTGTTTTCCTAGTCTCAAAAAAGGGCACTGCTCTCAAAGGAAATCACACACACTCAACAATTGGAGGATTCAAACCCCTACCTAACTATGTTATGATTTTAGACAGGTACGCATGCACACGACGTGCTATATGCTTTACTGGGAGTTTTTCTTTCCACTGCTGTATTTGTGGGATACTGACATCATCAGACTTGCCAAAGAGGAATTTACCTCTTTTCATGTGTTTTCCTAGTCTCCAAAAAGGGCACTCCTCTCAAAGGAAATCACACACACACACTCAGCTATTGCAGGATTCAACCCCCTACCTAACTATGTTATGATACTAGAGAGATACACATTAATACGATGTGCTACATGCTTTACTGGGTGGTTTTGTTTCTCCTGCTATATTTGTAGGATGCTGACATCATCAGATTGGACATGGTAATGTGTGTGCACTTTGTTTTATGCAATCCCAGGAATGAACCATGTGGGACAGCAGGTGTTAACAGCTTGAACAGGACTCCACAATTCTTAGCTTGTGTGATCTATCTGTGGACCAATTGCCATTCCATCATATGACAATACATATTTATGCACAGATTGTTGATTTTGTGGATACGACATGTGTCTGGGATGTTGATAAAGAGCTATTCAAAGTCTATGTGGGATGTGTGTAGCTCCTTTCAGTGATGTATGTCCTGGGTGGCTGTCTTGCAAACAGTCTAGCAGGTTTGGGAACCATGATCTGCCCATGAACAAACCACAGTTGGTAGGGTTGTGTGTTTGTCGGCTTCCAATAGCTCTGTTTATGACTTCAATCATGATGGACTCCATGGCCTTGCAGATCAGACTTCATAGGCTTATAAGACTATAGTTCCCATGGTCTGTTATGCACCAACACTTGTGGGATGTGCCATATGTTGCTGTAACCCATTCAACAGTTTCAGATCCTGTAGAGAGGGTGAGGCTCAACAGACTGTTTAGGTGCAGTGTCTGTTTGTTCTGCAGTTCACTTATGACACATATAGGGAAACAATGTAATCCAATTGATGCCATGTTTTTGGCTTCGGAAGGAGCTGTTTACCCATTCTACATGTGATATGTCCTGGTATGATGATAGGGCCTTTTGTCAGTGGGAGGTGGGTATGTATGTATGGGCCTGTCTGACAAGATGTTGGCATTGTCAGTCAGGTACAGTTGGCCCTGACTCAGGACATATATGAGTGTACATTGCTATTTATGACATAGCTGAAGGAAGTGTCATGGTTCTGTCTGGACTCCTTCACAGATAATCTTTCCAAAACACCGACAAACCCGAGCACGAAATCCCTGTTATACTCTTTTACACACTTAACACCCTACTGATCCTTTTTGATCAGTCAACAGAGTATTTCATCATAATGTCCTGGCTTGTCCAAAGGTCGGTTTTGTGTGTACTCTCCAGGCCAGCTGGTGAATATGTGAATTCTGAGGCAATGTTACAAGTGCCTTATGTACACAGACAACCCTCTCCTCCTCCCAACAAACTCAGATATATGTGAGAGACGCAACTATATAGACAAACAGGAGGCTGAGCTCTCTCGACCCATGACTGGCACAGTCTATCAGGTGGTGAAGGTAACTACACACACCACAAATCCAGTCTCATATAGACCTATAGCAACAGCAAACTAAACACATTACCACACAAAAACATACTTGGAGGCTCTAAATAAAATCTGCCTAAGCAGAAGAGACCTCCAAAGCAGACACCCAAATAACTGCTACCCCACAATAATACCCACATATCACATAGTTCACAAAGTCATTGTGCCACACAGTCACTGCCCTTAGGGCTAAACAACACACCTAATACACATGTAATAGGTGACTCTATTGTCAGACACACTGACGTCCCACTCACCAGGCTGAACAAGGAGAAGGTCACTTTGATCTGTCTGTCGGGTGCCAGGATCAGCCACATAACGCATGCACTCAGGTCACTTCAAAGCAAGTACAAATATGGCTCTATCATTGTCCATGCTGGTGTGAATGACCTCAGACGTTCCTCCCTGGACTACATGACAAGAGACATAGAGGAGCTCTCTGATCATGTAGCCCAGGCCAGTATGACCCTGACCTTGTGCAGCATCTTACCCTCACCAAGAATGATGGCACAGTATACAGACATAATGATCAATTTTAACAGTTGGCTAATGTATTGGTGTCATTCAAAGGGGATCCAGTGTCTGTCAGCCTGGGATGACATGCTCGAGATGCCACGTTGCTTCGCTAGGAATGGCTTGCACCTGTCACCCCTGCTCTTTCGAATACTGGCTAAGGCCTTTGCCACCCCCATAGTGCCTTTTTATGCAAGGCTCAAAAGACAAACCCACCTCCATAGACAATACAAGGTAAAAGAAACTAAGGGTAATGCTGCTCAACACCAGATGTCTAAACCTCAAAATGCATGCATTCAAGGCTCCCCCTCAGTATGGAGAATGTCGATATCTGTGCAGTAACAGACACCTGGTTCAGGCTCCCGAAAGGACCCCAGCACTACCAGGTCATACTTCATACCATGCTTTTCGGCCACAAAACTCAGACCGACCAACATAAATAGGGGGAGTATCCATATACATCACAGATACACATACCTCCAGGTTAGTAGCACTGCAGGAAGCAATGAAGACCATACATGTGCAACTAACAGTGGGCAAAACTGCCTTTCAGTTTGTAGCCTGCTACAGACCACCCTCCCAAACTCAGGAACCCCACTCGGCTTTCCTGAGAACACTGGAGAATATGAAGGTCCCTCCAAACACCATTATATTGGGTGACTTCAACTACCCAAACATTGACTGGGAATACTACTCAAGCCCCAACACCCTCACCCAATGGTTGCTAGAATTTATAAACTCAAATGCTATGGCACAACTGGTCACCACACCCACAAGAGGTGAAAACATATTGGACCTGATCATCACCAACATGGGGACTCTATGTTCCATACCAGAGGTATACCCCACATTGGTAAGGTCAGACCATACATTTATCTCACTGGACATCCATATCCCATCCCCACCCCCATCCTAGGTAATCTCGGTGAAGAACTTCTCAAAAGCAAATGTCACACTTCTCAAAACCGAGATGGTATCCTTCAAAGACCCAGGGACAGTGGTAAATACGGCTCAGACCGCAGAATCCTTTACAAACGCATTCTATGGACACCTACTGGAATGCATGGATCATGCTATCCCAAATAAAAACAAGACTCACTCCTCCAAAGGCAGGGGACCTGTCTGGTGGACCCCAGCCATAAATAAGCTATACAACAAAAAGAGGAGGCTACTACATGATAGAGCACAATCCCAAAAAGGGAAGGCATCTCTGATCAGTACTAGCAAGAAGCTACGATCACTCATGAATTAATCTAAGGTCTGCTTCGAAAGGAAAATTGCACCAGACACTAAAAACAATCACAAGGCCTACTTTAGTTATGTCAGGAACCTGGGTGGCAACTCCCAGATATGCTGTGAGTTAGTGCAAAATGACAAAAAATACACTGAACCCACAGACATTGCCAACATCCTGGCAAACAAGTTCAGTGCAAATGTCTCCCCCTCATCCCTCCTTAAGAGCAAATGTACATCCCAATAGAGTGTAGCCTCACTGAAATCACAGATGAACAGGTGACAGCTGCCCTCTCCAAAGCAGACAACACAGCATCAGTGGGAATGGACGGTGTCCCGGCCTGCGTCTTACACGAGCTTCATGAAGAACTTAACCCTCACATTAAGTCACTGTTCAATATCAGACTTACTAGAGGGTATGTATCCAAGGAATGGTGTACAGCAACAGTGGTCCTGCTCCACAAAGGTGGTGCCACAACAGACCCCGGACACTATCGCCCTATAAGCCTAACTAGCCTGGTCTGCAAAGCTATGGAGCGCATCATCATGGAACTCATACACAAAGACATCTGGAACCTACAGACACTGGATCCTACCCAATTCGGCTTTGTTGAGGGCAGATCTTGCCTCTTGAACCTGGTCAACTTCTTTAAACAGTTACCAGGTCCATAGATGTAGGGAAGGTAGTCCACACAGCCTACTTGGACCTCGCAAAAGCTTTCGGCACAATACCCCACTCGGGCATCATAAATAAGCTCACCAGCTTAGATATCAACACATATGTCACAAGATGGATTGCAAACTGGATCAGGGATAGCACCCACATGGTCAGTGTTGCAGGTGCCATGTCTGACTCTACACCAGTTACAAGTGGCATCCCACAAGGCTCAGTCCTGGGACCTCTCTTGTTCAGTATATATTTCTCTGATGTACAGGCTAACACAGGAGGACTATGGCTGACCAAGTTCACAGATGACTGCAAACTGGGTGCCATAATCGACTCTCCAGCTGGCACAAGCATCCTCCAAAAGGGTCTCACAGAGATGGATAACTGGTGCCAGAGCCATGGCCTACAGCTAAATGCCATTAAATGCATAGTCATCCCCTTTCGGAATAACAAAGTGCCCACACATTACCACATAGGTGGTAATCCATTAAGTATGGAAGAAGTTGTTAGGGATTTGGGGACCCGAGTAGATAGTAATCTCGCCTTTGACAATCACGTTGCCAAAGTGGTTAAACAGACCTTCTATATAGCCCACCTTATCCCAAAAGGTTTCACATCTAGATCAAGTGAGGTCATTGTGCCCCTATACTCATCAGGCCCATGATTGGATACAATGCCCCATTTGGGATGTACCATACCCAACACCTACAGCAACTGTAATCACCACAAAACTACCTCACCAAGTGGATCTAGGGACTCACACAGATGCCCTGCGCAGTTCGGCTAAAGTAACTCCAGGTCTACTCAGTTGCATACCGCCTACTCAGGTGTGATCTGTGCCTGATGTTTAAAGCCATGTCCAACCCAGAATTAATGGACATGCTCCACTTCAGGATATCCGAATCCCTTAGAGCTACAAGCTCCAGGGACTTAAACCTCAGCACAGATATTAATAGGACATGCTGGAGGGACAGATTCATATCCCAGAGGCTCCCCTTACTCTGGAATGAGATCCCAGTCCCACATAGGCAGAGCCCCTCACTGACCCTCTACAGGAGAAATCTTGATGAGTGGATGGGTGATCCTATGTTTACCCCTGGGATCTCTTCTGGGTCCCTGCTAGACAGAGGCACAATAAACTAATTGTAAAAGGGCTATAACTGTGTGCACAAGGTGGATTGGTGAATAGTAAGAGGTTCCTGGGTTAACACATGCAACTGCCAGATATGTGTGGCCCACTGCTGTACTCAGACATGGCTTAAGTGTGTGAGCATGCCCAGTTTGGCCTTTCAGTGTTTTGTTGCCTGACACTTGTCTCATTTATTCGTGTGTGAGCATGCCCAGTGTGACCTTTCAGTATGATGCTGTCTGAAGTCCACTACATTTGTTAATGTGTGTGAACATGACCAATATTAACATTTATACTATATGTGTGTTGAAAATCAGGTTCTATTTTTACGGCAGGGCTCACCTTTGTGTCATAACTCAACAGGGATTATGCTGTGCCTGCAGGGTTTCCATGAGATACTTTGCATAGACTTATCAACATTTCTTCATACAGGCTAACCAGCGAAATACTGTCATGGTTTAGTGGTTCAGTACTATGACTATAGTGCACAGTATCCTGGGTTCGGGGCCTGTCACTGCTTTATATTTTCATACTGAGCAGACCAGACTGCTTAAGAGCCAGTAGAGCAAATATGAGCATGTTTACCTGCTTTTGCCCAATTTTGACCAAGCTTCTCCAACATTGCTCAACGTTAACCAACATTGCTGAACATTGCCCAATATTGCTCAACATTGACCAAAGTTGTGCTAGTTAGTGTGTGCAATTTTGTTTACATATACTAAATAGTTGTAAAAGCTGTTTAGCACTGCTTTATATTGCTTAACATATGGCAATCATGCCTCAGGTGGTGCTGCAGGACTGCCTATGTCGGATGCACATACTACACTCCCTATACATGTTTGAAAACAGGTAGTGTCAAGTTAGGCATCACTTTTACTATATGTGCGAGTCAGAGAGAGGTAGGGTTCCTACTGAGCCGGTGTATGTGCTATGCATTGCCTCTTTGCCAAGGCCAAAGCATACTTGGCACACCTCCTTCTGCCTACTGGGGCAGGCTCAGGTTGTTCCTCCTCTGAGTCACGCTCTGCCTGTGATGGCCTTGGCAATGGTGGAGGGCTGTTTGGCCCAGGCCTATGCTGCTCCTGCTGCAGCTGTTTTTGCAGGATCATATTATGTAGCATAGCACATAGGTTCATAGGTTCATAGGTTCATACTAGGCTATCTGCCGAGTCTTTGGGTGATGAATCTCCTCTCCAGCATGTCCTATTAATACCGTGTCGGTCGAGGTTTAAGTCTCCTGCCCTTGGCTTCTGAGGATCTAGATTTTTTGAGATGAAGCATGTTCATCAAATCTGGACTATGCATTCTTGGCATTTAACTAGGCCATGGCTCTCTGGCACATTATCCGTTTCTGGTGAGACCCTTCTGAAGGAATCTGTATCGGCTGTGTTTGTGTTTTATTAGCCAGCAGTTTGCAGTCATCTGCAAACTTTGTTGCTCATAACCCTCCTGTGTTTGCTTGTACTTCAGAAAAGTAGATGCCAAGTGGAGTGGGACCACAGTCGCCACCTCCTGGGTATGTATCCGGAGGTGAGACTAAGATTAATCACCTGGAGAGATGTTTGGGTGGCTTTGGCTAATGTATAGAGTATCTCTCTTTAGGGAGGGGGAGAAGTTTGCACTGAACCTTTCAGCCAGTATGTTGGCAATGTCTGTAGGATCAGTAAATCGCATCATTTTGAATTTTGAACTAATTCTGAGCATATCTTTCCTCCCTAGGTTTTCTACATATAGCTAAAGAATGCCTATGGGTGGTCTTAGAGTCCTTTAGCTATTTTTTCTCAAAATTAGCTTTGGATGATTTCTTTTATTTTAAGGATTCTTCTATATCTGTGTAGCTTTCTTTTTGTTGTGAGTGTTTATGGCTGGGGGGTCCACCAGACTGGACACTTACCTTTGGTAAGGTAAGTCTTTTGTTTTGTTGGGATTGCCTGATCCATGCAGCCCTGCAGGTGCTGGTAGAAGGCATTTGCGGTTTGAACCGTGTGTTAGGGGCGGCTCCAGACTTAGAACACACTACCACTAGTCTTTAGAGTGTGAAGTGGGCGAAGTCTTTTTTCTTGGTCTTTTTCTTTTTCGGGTGGGGCGGGATGAGATCGAGACAGTTTCAGCAGACGATTCAGTGATCCACAGTGAGGGGTATACTTCCGGCGTTGAACATTGTGCATGTTGTTCGATGATGAGATCAAGTATGTTTTCTCCTCTTGTGGGATGGGTGACTAGTTGTTCCATGGCATTTGAGTTTATGAATTCCAGGAACTTTCTAGAGAGTAGTGTATAGTGTTCCCACAGTCTATTAGTAGTTGAAGCTAGTCAGTCATGATGTGGTGATGAGATCCATTTATCCCCTCAGTCCAGTCAGGAAGGGAAGGCCATAGGTTCCTGAGTTTGTTCGGTGGCCTGGTAACATGCTGCAAAGCACAGAGCAGTCTTGCCTTATGGTTATTGCACCTGGATGGTTTCCTAAAACCTGGTGGGTGCTCCCTCATGCTCTCCTTGGAACCAGGTTTGAACATCCGATGTTCTCCATACTGTTTCTCACTGAGAAGGGCCTCATCTTGAGTTTGACTCTTTGAGTTGAGACTCTGGCCCCTTAGTTTTTTACTTTTGTTTTTTTTCTTTGTTTTGGTCTCTAGTGTTAGGTTTGCCTTGCCTAAAAGGCACTATGGGGTGGCTGGGCCTTTGCCAAAGCCTGCCCAACCAATCCCAGGGGCAACAAGCCGTCCTTGCGAGCAGCGTGGCTTGGCTGAGCATGTCATCCCAGGCAGACAGACATTGGATCCCCTTTGAATGACACACCAGAGTTTAAGCCAATTGTTAAAAGTGATCATCTTATCTATGTGGTATTGTGGCATCATTCTGGTGAAGGTAGGAGGCTGCAAGGGTAGGGTCATACACCTGCTTGGGCCATAATCAGAGAGCTCTCCCATGTCTCTAACTGTGAGGGGGTGAGGTGTGTGTGTCCTCAGTGTGTCTGACCCAATGAGTGTCTGGTCTATTGTGTTTGGCCTTTAAGGGGCTTGACTGTTTTGACACTCTGACTGTGTGGTCTATATGTGTTGCAGGTGTTGTTGTGTTCTGTAGTGGTTGTTTGGGTGTCTGCTTTGGTGGCCTCTGCTGTTTTGGTAGTATGTCTTGTGATGTTATTATATTGATGTGATATTGTGACCCAAAAGTATGATGAAACTAACCTTCAACAGTCGAAAACAGTCTTCAACAACCGAACACAGAGATTTTTTTATTCACCAATGCAATATTGCTTTAAAAATAAAGCGTTCAGTAAAAAAGTCAATCACCGTTTTTATTCCCATAAAAACAGTAACTTCATCAGACAACCAAACACATTTTATACAACATTTTATACACTCATATGGTTGAAACCAACCAATGAAACCCATTGCTAAATAATCCCAAATGGCTCATAATAAAAACTAAAAAAAAACTAAAAAAATAAAAAATTACTCATCACAACAAATACACAAATCATTATGTTTGATATGTTTATAAATTTAAAACCCATTATAATTTATAATAATACTAAGCAAAAAAAATAAAAAAAATAAATAAATAAATATAAAAAAAAGTTTGTTCATTGTTCATAAAATTTTTCTTTCCTTTATTCTAACTACTAAAAAAGTCATGGTTAAAGTGCTGTATCAAGTAATTGTGTATGAGTGGAGCAAGTGCTACAGATACAGATAAGAATCTTGGGGGTCAAGAGTCAGAGAGAGATAATTTATATTAGGATACACTAAAATAGGACAGTAGTTACTTTTGAGAAGGTAGTTTTAAGGGAAAATTTGAAGAGTGGACTTATCAGCAAAATCTGTCACTGGAACAAACTAACTAGGAAAGTTTAGGTACTTAAGCAGCCCTTAGGTGCGAGGGTGCAACACACAAATAAGCTCACAAAACACAGAAAATAAGGTAATAAAACAGTAATATAGGCACAAACAGTAGCCTAAAAGCAAAAAAGGTGAAAAATGCAAACCTTTTTTTTATAAATTGCTATCAAAGCTGGGTACACTTGAGTGTAATAGCAACAAACAGTAGCTAAAAAGCTCAAAAGGTCGAAAATGCAAGCCAGTCACTCCCTCCCTCCCCCTGTGAGTAAAGAAAGAACCTCTGGCCACACAAGAAAATGGAGGGACACAGAAACAAAATACAAAAGCCCAGGATCAGCAAAAATCTGATCACTTGAACAACTAGCTAGGAAAGTTAACAGTAGTCAAAAGCCAAAAAAAAAAAAAAAAAAAAAAAAAAAAAAAAAAAAAACTTATGATCAAGAAAGTTGCTTTTTTCTGTTCTCTCTCTGGCTGCAGGAACTGGGGGGGGACACGAGCTGCTGCTAGTTCTAATCTCAGAAAAAAAAAAAGCCTGCCAAAGTTTATAGGGGGGGGGAAAAAAAAAAAAAATGAAAAAAATGGGGGGAATTACTTTACTAGTTGCTGCTTCTACCACCTCTCTGAGGACAAACAGCAGCTCAGTACTCCCACTCCCACTGGTGGCAAGCAGACAGAAAAAAATGCAGTAAATGCTTTGTTTTCAACTAAATTGTTATCAACATACCATGACAATTTAGGTAGATGTAGTTGGTGAGTACTGCAAGGCTCCACCAGATGTGTCCAGGCACCGGAACCGTGACTTGAGCAGCCCAAACACACGCTCAATTACATTTTGTGTTTGTGAGTGTGCCTCATTATGGCGTTCCTGTTCAAGTGTGTGTACATTTCTGATGGATGTCATCAGCCACAGCTCCAGTGCATAGCCAGCATCCCCCACTAAGTGGCCATGAGGGATGTCCCCATTGGCAAATGTCTGGTACAGCTGTGTCAGATGCCAGATATGGGAATCATGGTAGCTTCCAGGGCAGCCAGCACACACATTCAGTATTATGCCCTGGGCATCACACACACGAACTGGCAGTTGATGGTGGGGAAGCCCTTGCAGTTAACGTAGACACTACACCACTCACCGACTGGTGCTTTGATGTGTATGTGCGTGCAGTCTATTGCACCCACTACCTCAGGGTATTCCACTATTTGCTGGAAGAGATGCATATTGCTGGCCAATACCTCATGAGAATTGGGGAAATATACATGATCACCGACATGTGCTGACATGGTATCCAGGAACTGGTGCAGTACCCTGGATGCTGATGCCTGTGATACCCCCATCATATCACCAGTTGGTCGCTGGAAGGTACCTGTTGCTAATATTTTTAGGCCGACACATAACTTGGTTTCCACTGGGATGGGTTCCCCTCTGTTGGTTCTGTGTGTGAGGCGTGGCCTGCACAGCTCAACAATTTGCTGCATGAGGTCTCTGTCCACTCTATAGCGCTCTACTATCTACAGCTCATGTAGCCCCTGATAGGTTACCATGGGCCTGTACACTCTTCTCCGTCTCTTCACTGTGGGTTGTCCAGCAGCATTTGCATTGTCACCACCCTCAGCATGTTGCATATGTTGCCTTATAACAGCAATGGCAGCCCCTAACATTTTTTGTCTCAGTAAAGCTTTTTAAGTTTTCACTTCTCTTAGTTTACTGCAGTGTTGCAGTGTCTCTGAGGAAAACATGGTGGAAAGTTGTTTGCAGAGTTTTAAGTGCTGGGCTGGGCTGGGCTAATGTACTGCCTGTGTAATTGCCTGATTCTGATTGTTTTCACCTGCTAGCTCTGCTAGTACTCCCTGGTTAACTTCCTACTATTTGTTGTGCTTCCTTTTCCCTTTCTGTTTCCTCAGGGGGGCAGTGCCACGCACACAAGCGCAAACATGCTCACACCAGCTCACAAGCACACACACATGCTTACACGGACTACAACATGCTTATTCTTGCTAAAACGCGTGCACACAGGCGCATACACACTTACACACATTTTAACAACCTTAGACATGCTTACTCCGGCTTAAACGAAAAGCACACAGGCGCACATGCGTGCACACAGTCTTACTTGGATATACAGGTGCGCACCCGCACGCAAACACATTGCAAGCACTTCAACAAGAAACTTTAGTGTTATCCACGACATACACCTTCAATTTCTTGCCTTTAGCTAGGGTACCTGTTGACACACATCTTCCAGTGATGAGTAACTGACAGCAAACTCATGCCACTCTGCTCCAATGAGCTTCACTTCTTTCATACATACCCCCTCGTGATGTCACCTATCTTCTACTCTGATACTCCCCTTATCCTACTCCTACACTCCACTGACTGTGCTCATTTGCTATGTAAACTTGGGATTCACTATCCTTACTCTCATTTGCATAGGATTGCCTATTAATGCTTGGTTACAGCTCTTAGACTGAGCTTCCCCCTTAGCAACCTCTACTCGGTAGCCATGTTGTCTTCAGCCTGCCATTCCTTTGCATTGTAAATTAAGAATTACAATATAATCCATATTTGTGGATTTTAATTATTGGTTTTCTGGTTTGTAGAGTGCAGCACATTTGCGCGGCGCTGCGCTACACTTCAACTTCGGAGATCGGGATAAAAATAAAAGTTATTTTATTTTTATTTTGCATCGGTGAACATTGCCAATGGCCATGGCCATGGTTTTGGCCATTGGCATGCTTCCTGAACTGGTTGCATCCTTTTTTGGAGCTGCTATGGCTCTGTTTTGCTATTTGAAGAATGGTACTCAGTTGTCAACGGAGTACATTTCTGCAAATAACACTACTCTTACTCAGACAGGTTCGGGTTTCCTGGATCACAAATTTACCTCATTTGCATAGCTTTCGCCAGCAGATGAGGTAATTTGCATATCCTAGCCCTGTCCTTGTACGAGTCATTTTAGGAGCTCTCTTGCACGCCCCTACCGACTGTTCCTGGATCACTCGGCGGACATGTTGGCTGCATGGAGTCTTACTCTACTCTTAGACTCCGTGCAAGCCTTCGTGAATCCGGCCCAGCTATTTTCATTTTTAAATCCAAGGCAACATGACTCGTTTGGGATGCACAAGTTATCATGTGGTGCTATTATTAGTACTGCCTGTTATTACAGGATTAAATGGATGATAATTTCCATCATTTTTCTTTTGGACTTTGGTCTGGTTCATAGGTGTTTACTAGGCTTACGGCAGTAAGGGCCTTTTTAAGCCTAGCTATGCATCCCAAATCTCTGTCAAGTTCTGATACCCTTGATAAGTGTAAGCATGGGCCTGGGAGATGAACCACCTACAGGTTATCTGTCTCCATTAGAAGCATAGGTGCCAAAGCAGGGATGAATTTCTGGTTTCCCATCCAGTTGTCCAAGTTGCACTAGAATTGGGTTAGTGAGGAACCCTGCTTCACATGGATGGGGAGCCTGTTCCATAGACAGGGTAGTCTCTGGGATACATACTTATCTTTCCAGCAGGTCCTATTTATACCACAGGCAAAGTCTAAGTCTTTAGAATGGGTGCTGTTTGTTTTGTGCATATGCAAGAGGTCCATCAGAGTGGGTTATGTTGCAAGTTAAATAGAAACCAGTTAAAGAATTCTGTTGGGCTACCTTTTCATTTGGGAGAAAGAATTTAAAAGAAACAAGTTTGTTAGATTATGAAATCTCAAGGCTCTATGGAAATATACTGCTGTGTGTGGTTTTTCATTATTTCACATTGCTTTATTTTATCTCTTACATTAGAACTGTCAGTAGGAAGTTTGCCTTGCACATTTTAAATAGAGTTAGAATTTTGCTAACCTGATATTTAGTACTAACGAAGCCAATATAGTTATTTCTGTTGGGTTTTATTGCATACAAGTAAATTAATACTGGTTAAACAACTCTCAACATTAAGAATTGTCCATTTCACCACTGTGGATCTAGTGAGGCAATATCTGTCTTGCTAGCTTTCTATCACTTTCCATCCACACCTTATGAGTCTTTGGCAAATAGCATGACTTATTAATATGTGAATGACTTGGATTCCATATTATAAATGCATAAACACAACTAAGAAGAAGCTGCAAATAAATACGTGCACAAAATCACTTAAACTATTTAATAGTAGTGCTTTTGTCTGACAATAATAGACCGGACTTCTTCAGACATAAAAAACAAGCAAAGTAAACATTTTAAATAACCTCTAAACCTATCATGTGATTCAAAGGAGAATTACATCACCACAAACAATGTCATTCAATAATATATAGTATTAATAAATTACATCCTCATAATGCCTTAGCCAGGCAGCTTCCCACCCAGACCACCATTTTAAATTCAAAATAATTGAACAAGTATTGAGGGAGGAAAGGGATGGCCCTTGGCCTTTAAAACTGGAATGTAGTGAATTAAGGCAGCAGGGTAGACTAAATACATATAGCTTCCCTGGATTAAATGATTTATATTAAAACTTGATATTGATTGATATTAAAACTTAAAGCATTGGCAAGATAATATAGTGACCTAAGGGTGTTTTTTAATTTGCTTTGTATGTCTTTAGCCTTTATTTTATTTTATATATATATATAATGTCTTTAGCCTTTATTTTATTTTATACACATAAATATATATATATATATATATATATATATATATATATATATATATATGTATATATATATATATATATAAGATCAGCTCTGAGTCCTTTCTTATTTTCAGTGGTGATGGACAGGTTGACAGATGAGATCAGACAGGAGGCCCCGTGTACTATGATGTTTGCAGATGACATTGTGATCTGTAGTGAGAGTAGGAATCAGATTGAGGAGACTCTGGAGAGGTGTAGATATGCTCTAGAGAGCAGAGGAATGAAGGTCAGCAGGGCTAAGACAGAATATATGTGTGTAAATGAGAGGGAGGGTAGAGGAATGGTGAGGATGCAGGGAGTAGAGCTGGTAAAGGTGGACGAGTTTAAATACTTGGGATCAACAGTTCAGAGTAATGGTGAATGTGTAAGATAGGTGAAGAAGAGAGCACAAGCAGGGTGTAATGGGTGGAGAAGAGTGTCAGGAGTGATTTCTGACAGACGGGTACCAGTAAGAGTGAAAGGTAAGGTCTACAAGGGGGTAGTGAGACCAGCTATGTTGTATGGGTTGGAGACAGTGGCACTGACAAAAAGGCAGGAGTGAAAGCTGAATGTGGCAGAGTTAAAGATGTTAAGATTTGCACTCGGTATGACTAGGATGGATAGGATTAGGAATGAGTATATTAGAGGGTCAGCTCATGTTGGACAGTTTGGAGACAAAGTGAGAGGGATGAGATTGCGTTGGTTTGGACATGTGCTGAGGAGGGATGATGGGTATATTGGGAAAAAGATGCTAAGGATGGAGCTGCCAGGTAAGAGGAAAAGAGGAAGGCCAAAGATAAGGTTTATGGACGTGGTGAGAGAGGAAATGCAGGTGGTTGGTGTGACAGAGCAAGATGCAGAGGATAGGAAGAAATGGAAAGAGATGATCCGCTGTGGCGACCCCTAACGGGAAAAGCCGAAAGATGATGATGATGATGATATATATATATATATATATATATATATATATATATATATATATATGGGTCTACTTGAGATGTTTGTAATTTCAAAATGCTGACATTCATATGGCCGAGACCATATGATCAACATTTTGAAAAGTCGAACATGTATAGCGGAGATCCCTATACAGTGAGGAACTGAGAGATTTCCCTTTTCTGCACTGCACTGCGATCTCAGAGTAGGAATATTTAAGTAGCAGGGTGTGTGGGGGGCACAGCCCCACTCGTGGGAGGTGCAGGGGGCTTGCCCCTCTGCTAAATGCAGTTAGTGAAGTGTTTTTGTATGTTTTACATTATGTAGGAGATGTTCGACATTTCAAAATGTTGATCATATGGTCTCGGCCATATGAAAGTTGGCGTTTTGGAATGTCGAACATCTGGGTCTAGGAATATTTACTGAAAGCAAATTTCACTGAAACACATCTGACTGTGCACATTTCACTGAAAGCTCAATTCACTGAAAACACAATTCACTGAAACACATTAAACTGAAAGTTATATATGGCCTTTTCTCCACTGTAGTGTGACCCTGGAATTAGTATATATAGTAAGAGGGGAGGGACTGCTCCCCACATCAGTGGGTGTGAGGGGTGTAGCCCCTCGCCCATTTCAAATATTTGAACTATATACATGGATACTTGCAATTCCAATAAATTACTCTTTTCTGAACTTAATATATATCCAAACTATGTGCACCTCCTGATGTGGGGGGGTGGTGCTCCCTCTTACTATATATACTAACTCCAGGTTCGCACAACAGAAGGGAAAAGGCCATATATAACTTTCAGTGAAATGTGTTTCAGTGAATTGAGCTTTCAGTGATTTGTGCAGTCATCTGACTTTCTGTGAAATGTGCTTTCAGTGAATAGTCCTAGACCCATATATATTATTTGTTTGATGAAGATTTTTAATTGAAGTTCCATTTGAGATGATGTAATTTTGCATAAGAACCACAAGATGGACTTTAATGAATGACATTGTTTGTGGTGATGTAATTCTCCTTTGAGCCACATGATAGGTTTAGAGGGTTATTTAAAATGTTTAGTTTGCTTATTCTTTTTATGTCTGAAGAAGTTTGGTCTATTATTGTTGGATGAAAGCGCTAATATTAAATAGTTTAAGTGATTTTGTGCAAGTATATTTTGCTGCTTCTTAGTTGTGTGAAAAACAGTTTGGTTAAATCTTCTATCACTGGTAAGGTGGCATTGCATGGTTAGTTTTAGTTTTGTTTTTTCCGTTCCATACTATAAATGCCCTTTTCCTGCACTTGTGAAATCTTTATTAAAAGGGAATATAATCACTGCAACCACATACTTACGAGTGCTATGGTCCACTGGAGGGTTCCTGACTGGAAAAAAAGTAATATTATTCGCTAGTGTTCTAAGATGAAAATAAGGGAAAAACAATATGCATATGCATATGCCCCAATACAGGAGTGGCAGAGAACATTGGTTACATGTTTGACTTACTGGGTCCTTTTCAACACTCAAATGTAAAGAAAGTAGGGAATATTTCTCTAACTTTCTCAAGTAAATACACTGGGGGAGACATTTCTATAACTGGAAGAGTTGTGTAGTTACTGCTGCTGCCAGGCAATGTTATGAACCAGACAGGAGCTAGGAGATGAACTCATCTGTTCAAAGGGAGGAATGTTCTTAAGCACCTTTCAGGGTCCATGCACTACTAATGCTTCAAAGTCACTCTTTCATATAATATTTTAATTTAATTATACAACTCTTGGGCAGTTGTATAGATTTCAGTACTCACTAAGCAGCTAGTCAAAATTTTTAGATAGCTTGTGGTGGAGTTGTCAAGTACTGAAGAAAAAGGTGGTCCTTAAATAGGACTCTACACTAAATATGGCCTTAACACTAGTGTATAAGTCACATGATGGAGCCAAATGTCATATAATATATATATATATATATATATACATATATATATATATATATATATATATATATATATATACACACACACACACACATATATATATATATATATATATATATATATATACACACACACACACACACACACACACACACACACACACACACACACACACACACACACACACACCTAGGCTCTTGATCCAAAATAAGTAAGATGGTGCCAGAGGAGGAAATACTATGAAATAATATGGAAAAATAGCTGAAATATGGGCACCATAAGATGTTTGAACACAGGTTAAGATGGAATTATGGTATAAACATCTTGAAGCTCTGTATTGTACAAAAGGAGAAATAATAGATTTTGGAAAAGAGGAACCTGTATGACGTGAAGAGCTTGTAAGCTTGAAAAGAATCTGACAGCCTTTATGGCTGTGAGTGAACTTAAGGTCCCAGACTATAAGGAACCCATTTAGAAAAGTACAGAGCATTTGTTAATAAATAGGCTCTTGTTTCAAGCTCCCCATTTTATTTTATGGGCCAAATATTTGCAATTTCCAGATTCTTCACTTGGGAATTATATTTCCTATACATAAGAAAAGACACCAAATAATTATTAACCCATCGTCATTATGTGCTGTTCAGTTACAGTTATAATATATCATCAGAGATGGGCTTTAAAAGCAAACTCTGGATTCAGTAATGTGTTTCTATGCATACTCATGCATCATTTATAGGCTTCATCAGCCTTTTTTAGTGTGACCAAAAATAGATTATTGAGCATTATGACCTACTACAAAATCTCAATAGTTCTTATTCATATAGTCAGAGTACTTTATTCTAATACATTTTTTAGACAACGATCTCAGATGGTCAAAACAGATACATGAATAATAGGCAGTAAATGGTGCAAGAAAAGTCTGTTTCTTAGCCATTCTCTTTCAGTTTTGTATAGTATTACAGATTAGTAGTTATGTGATAGTCTCCTAAAATGACTTGTAACTATAAAGGTAGTATACTTTTGCAGATTATTTGTTGCATTCTTTAAATGAGATGGTTATTAGCTAAGACAGCCTCAGAGAAATTTTATAAGACTCAGAAAATCCAAAAATATATGAAAAAAATGTAGATGCTTATGATCATCACTGTTGAAGTGACACCCAGACCCCATGTGCAAAAATGGGGAAAAAGGGGTTGTGGATGGGTGGATGGATGGATGGATGGATGGATGGATGGATGGATGGATGGATGGATGGCTTTCCTTGTATTTGATGACTTGGGTAGAGCACTGACCTCCCTGGACCATTTTGAGACACAGCATGAGGTTCCAATAAAAAATAGTAATACAAAACATGCAGTTGATGGGTTATATATGAGTATGACAGATAGTCCCAAGACCATTCTAGAGTTATTTACAACACATAAAGAACATATATGAGTTGTAAAGCAGGGAAAGCTGTAGGTATATAAGAGCAGGGGATAGAGGTGTGAGAGATATGTGAGAGAAGGAGTACAGTTAGGGATATGGGGTGAGATGTATAAGAGTGAAGGAACAAAAGAGGGTGAGAGTAAGGCAGAGAAGTAGGTGATGGGGAAGTAAGGCTGTGTAAGACAGTAGAACAATCATTTAGAAGGATAAGTAGGAAGGAGGCCTGTGGATTATGTGACACATATTTTGGAAACATTTACACTGATCTTTGAACAGGAATCATTTCTGTTCCGACTTAAATTTTGGAAATGTACAGCAATGATGTTCTGTTTTAGGAGTGAGGCTGAAAAGGTGTACATATTATTATACATTGTTTGCAGAGTTTTTAGATTATTTTTGGATGCAGTGGTTACAACTGGCAGGCCATATTCAAGTTGGGATAGTAGACATACTTTTGCAATAGCTGTTCTGTTTTCTGGTGAGAGAAAATAAGGCATTTTTTCTTAGTCTAGAAGAGGGCACTGTCTATATTTAAAAGGGGGATTTTTAAAGAAAGAAGAGATTTATCAGTGGTGCTCAGTTTGCTGAGTAGTTGCTTTCTTCCTGTAATTTTTTTCTCTGTCTGCTGGCCATCAAGTGACCCCATGAGTCTTGACTGCATACCTCTCAACTGTCCCTGATTTTCAGGGATGTCCCTGATTTTGTCTCAAATTTTAGCTCTGTTCCTCTTAATCTCTCTTAACACTGGTGCCTTGGGACAAAAGGTGATGAATTATACTGAATAAATAATGACAATAATTAAGTGCTGAATACTTATTTTACTTCAGCGAATGAATATTAATTCACATTCTTTAATTCTGTTAATATCTCAAGTTAATAGAGCTAATATTGTAAAAGTGTCCCTGATTGTCCCTGATTTTTTGGGGGATTTGTCCCTGATTCTGTTGAGATTTGTCCCTGATTGGTTCTTGAGCTCATTTATTCCCCCATTATTGAGCAGTCCCCCAGCATGAGGAGGAAAGATGATTACAGTAGCCCAAAATGGAGGCTCTTTGTTCTGACATCCTAGCAATGGGGTCAAATTGGAGCACTATCCTTGCTCCTGGTGGCTGACGTGAGCACCCACATCACTGCAGGGTCTCATTCACTTTCCTCATTCATGTGCATGTTACCATCCCCATGAAATGAGGGTTACTCTAACTTTGGAATGCCAGGTATGTGTTTCTGTTCTTGTCCATTTAATGTTTTTTCAAGTCTATGTATGTTTGGTGGTGGTCAGTCAACGTGAGCTGCCATTCTCTTTTCCAAGGTGGAAGGAGCCAGCATATCCACTCACTCCCATGTTCCCCTTCTGCCTTTTCCAATCCCTGAGCCTGTACTCAAACTTGGGTCCTCAAGGTCACAGACTGGGTTTTGTACAGAGCCAGAGTGCTGCTTATTAGAGGCAATTGGGCTTTATCCCTGTAAGTCACAGAGCCAGAGTGCTGCTTATTAGGGGCAATTAGGCTTTATCCCTGTAAGTCACAGAGCCAGAGTGCTGCTTATTAGGGGCAATTGTTCATTTGCAAACAGGATGTGTTACTCATAGGGAAGAATAATTCAGAAACTCAGAAGAGTAATAGCAGAGGTAAATCTCTTTTCAAATAGTCTTAGTGCTCAGTCTGACTGTATTCTTTACAGTTACCAACAGCTGCTTTTTTCATATTGTAGATATATGGGAAAACCAGAGCGTCACACTATGGTAATTGTGGTAGGTCACATGGTTACAAACTTACTGAAACTACCAAATTCTTTCTTTATTTTTTTGCTGGGAGATAGGATGCACTACAGAGGTAGTCAACTCTTTATCGGTAAATGGTTAAAGCGTACTAAGAAATATCTTATATTTATAAAATGTTTCAGAGAATCACAGCAGCATAAATAAAATAACAGCTACTTAACAGATATCCAAATATTATTCATATCCACAAGACATATTTTGGCACTGAGGAAAAATAAATATCATAATCCGTCAAATATAAGAAAGAAGTCTGCAGTATAAGGAAAATGATGAACAGATATTTCACAGCTGTAGATATTTTTGTTTATTTGTTGAGAATTTCTGGGTAATAATATAAAATGCTATTCACTGCCCTTTGTAACTTAATTATGACAGATCTATTCCACATTTAAATATCAATTATAAAAATGTCCAGAAAAATATGCATGTAATATCTCTTAATATGCCGTTGTGTCTATATTTTCAGAAAATGATAAATGCTTTATAAGAAAATAAAAATGGATTGAAACTCAAGATGACCTTTTTAAAGAAATTATAAAATATTGTAAGTAATAAAGGTTATCTAGTGAAGAAGATAAGTATTGTATGGGCATTATCTGCAGTGCAGGATCCCAAGCTGGTGCATATGGATACTGCTTCTTATACAGATCCGTAGCTCAAGAGATGTGTGTAGACAATACATTTTAATGAGGCATTTTATTCTTTTTTATGATTTATCTGTTGCAACACCTCAAGAGATAAAAATATAGCTTCAAATGTGGAAATGGTCGGTCTTTCAATTGTAAAATATCTTGCACATTCTAGTGTTCTGTGCTTTGACTGAATATTTTATCTTTATGATGCCAAGTTCATTTTTGATTGCCTTGTTACGACCACGATAGCTGTTCAGCTTGTAAAACATAGAATTCTGGTTTGTCAGTTTTCTGCTCCTATTTGAGCTTCAAAAATCTCATTGTTTCTAATGTTTTGATTTATATGAAACCACTCTGATTCCATGCTTAAATGTGGCCACAGTTTAAATGCATATCTATAGTAGTTACCAGTGCTCCACAGTCTGAGAACATATCCATCTTTAATCCATTTTTTGCCATAGTTGCTTCTTTTATACTTGTAATGTCTCCTTTATGGAGTTGGTATCTTCTCTGTGTGTCATTTCATCTTCTGTTTCATTTTTTACTATACGTAATATGTTTTCTGAGCAACCTGTTTTTCTCTTGTGACCTTTTACATTTTCTCTCCTGTATCTTGTTTGCTAAATTTCCCTGCAGTCTTGTGTACATTTTCAAACAGTTCATTTTTTTTTTATTTTGCATATGTTGCACATTACTGGGCATACTGTGGGCCTGACTCCAGAAGAATTGCTCTCAATGCAAGTCGCCACTTACATTGAGAACAGGCCAAAAGCAAGTCTTTTGGAATCTGGGCAGACTTGCACTGAGAGTAAGTCTTTTGGAATCAGGCCTTACACTGAAGTAAGTCACTTATACTGAGAGCAACTCTTTAGGAATCCGATCGTGTGTGCAGATATCTCTCTCCACTGTAGCTAAACTGTGCTTTTGATTCATATATCACAATATCTAGACTTTGTTTTCCATTCATATTTCATACTTATTATGTATTTGTGTTTTGATACATCTGCTGCTATATGCACTTTGTTTTATTTATTTATTTATTTTTTCATTTATTTCTGTTTTCCCAGTTTGCGGATTTCTGGCACATCAAGTGACCTAGCATAGTCTAATGGACCATCAAGCATTATGTTTTTTGATACTTTTCTGTGCACCTTTTCTGCTTTGCAGTTTTGCGTAATTTGTGTTTTATTTAACTTTATATTTGTTTAATATTTCCCTTTACTAGATACTTTAATCTTCAGCAGCAAATAATGATAATTTCATGTTGCTTCTCTTCTGTTTCCCTGAATTTATATATGACAAACTACGTTTCCTTCAGATCAAATGAAATGGAGAAACTAAAAAATGTGTCTACATTTATTGTCAATGATTCATGATTCTTGACAGTTTTATTCACTTCCATGTGTAATAACAGTGCTTTTGGTTTTACATCTGTTATTTTGGTTGATGTTTTAATGAAGTTCTGAAATACTTGGGAGGGTGGCCTAATGGTTAAAGTGTTTGTCTTAAAAACACAAGGTACAGTGTTTGAATCTCACAAGGGATAATTGGCTAAGCTTAAAAAATAGCTCGCAAGCACAGTTATATGATAACTAGTTCATTCACTGTGGTTCCAAACAGTGACTATATATATTCCCTGTATAATACCTTTTTTAATTTATTTATACCCTTAATTTATTATTATTTGTTTATCATATCAGCATTTGTGTATCACTGAAAATATGTGTCTATATTTATTTACATGGGCTGAAAGTTTTGAGTATTTTTAAAGAAATTGTGGTTTGAATCCTGTAGCTCTAAACAGTCATTATGGATTCTTAGTCTGAATACGTTTATTTTCTTTAATATATGCTTTATGCCAATGCATGTTTTTGTCACTCTGTAGTCTTATTAATTTAATTATCAGGTTTCTCACATGTGTTTTATTCTTAGTTTGGATTTGCTGAACTGCCCTGGTCTGATCCTTCCATTTGCTTGAACAATTTTTCATAATGGCAGCTATTTTTCTTTAAAGCATCAGAACTACAGGGAGACATGAACTTCACTTGTGGACTTAGACGTCATACCTGTCTTCCTTTGCTGTTGTATTTGCTATAATTACTTTTCTTAAATTTCTTTGTGAGGTAGCACTCTGTACAAAGAAAGAGAGAGAGAGACAGGATGACACAAACTCTTACAATATTAATATTTACCATCCTGGGATCACAGCAATGCAAAGTAACATTACTTCACTGTGGAACTTGGACAGCTGCATTTCTTACTTAGACAGTATTATTTGCAAAATTAATATCATACATAATTAATATAAAATATTTATTTTATTTTATTTTACATTTGTTAACCGGGGGTGTCTGACTGAGCCGAAAAGGCCCTTTTTCAGCAGAGGCCTGGGGAGAAAAGCTCCACAAAGAAAAATAATTACAGATACATTTAGATATTTAGACATGATCAGTATACACACAAATAACAATATACATGTTTTTGCAGTGGTATGCAGCACATCAACAGTTACACTTGAGAGGATTAACAAGAAAATATTAATTTAAAAATAAAGGCAATTAATAGATTTGTGGTATACAGCTGAAATTTGGAACATAGTTTGAATACATACATAGTATATAGGTACAGTACATACATTATACATTAGCCAGTGTTTGTGAGTAAGAGTGAAAACTGTTATCAAGTACTCTAGGCTTAGTATATGTACCATATCTGCTTTCACTACCCTGGGGAGCAGTCAATGCACTGCCAACTTCAAAGGAAATACATCTAAACACCCCTAGAGCAATTTAACTCCCCCAACCTTATTACAGTTTTAAAAAGATTTTATTTAAACTGTTCCAATTCCATAATGGAAGTTATATGGTTAATTAAGTAATCATATTAAGTAGAGAAGATTATGTGTATTAATGTTTACATTTGCTTCTATTATCAATATTGCTCTGAATGCTTAATACTCTCACTTTCGCAACAGAGATAGCAAATGCATTTTTCTATTAGATATGACAGACAGATAACTTCCAGATGCCACAATGAGTCTAGTAAAACAAATACCCAGTTCAGGCTGATTGTAGATACTTTGCTTGTCACTTATGTGGTGGTCAGACTGCTCATTACCTGGAACAAATATTCTCGTAAATTTTGTTCAAAGACTGGATAAAAATATTTGTGACTTAATTTCTTATGTATATTGTAGTATCTATTGGTTATATTTTCAAAGAGAAGAAAAATCATTTTCAGATATTGTCAGGAGTGCACTAGTTTGGTTTACAATAACCTCTCCATGAGCTTCTTGAAACTGCAAAAACAGGAATATTGAGGTGGTTGTCAGTGCAATTATGCTAGCAATATCTTGGAATGACTACCAATAAACTAAAGCCCATAAATACAGTACATGGCTTAGCCAGTTTTGTGCAGTGTTTTTTGTAAAAAACTTTTATCTTACTAGAAGGAATGAAAACATAATCACAGGCTTTTCACACAACATGGCATGCATTTAAACCAATATGGGGACAGATTTTTGAGCTTTGAGTTGGGTAGATATGCTAGTATTTTTGGACAATGTCACACCTCCACAGGAAATGGGAAATTGAATACTATTGTACAGGAGTATTGTTGTAATGGTAGAAGCCTCAGCAACAAACACTATGAACAATGTAACCTAATTCAAAAAGAAAATTATAGGATAGTAGCAATAACTGGGGATTGGAAGTCTCGAGATATTATTTTCAAAAGTTACAACAAATACAACTGCTTTTGTGAAGATGTTAGATGACACTGTTGCATATGTCTCTGGCACAGAAGTGCATACCGAGCCAAACTTGAAGATTGTTGCCATGAATATCACTAGCATAATACAGGTCAAAGAACATTGACTGGTACAGTGCTTGGGAAAAACAAACTTAGATTGATTTCCAAGACTTACTCTCATATTGTAACTGACAAAACTCAAGGTGATAACATGTTAGGCACTGGTGCCAGCAGTCTTGACTCTGTTGATTCTACTGCAGATATATGTCTCTCACTGACTACCTCTGACTGTATAGTTCAATTACTTTTGCAATTACTGATATTAAACAGTGTCATCATGTAATCTGCAGATATAATTATGGACTATTAAGCCTGGACTCTTTAAAAAACATATTACTTCCATTAGCTGAAACAGTGAAAGCCCAGGTAAATGTAAAGAATATGGGTACTTAACTATAGTGGATACTTTCACTCCTGCTATTGAAACCACAAAGGAAAATAAAAGATACAACTTACAATCCACAATTTCCTCTTCTGGTAGAATAGCAGGATAATAAAAAGAGAAAAACAAAAACATTTCAAACACATAGAAAGTACCCAACTCATAGAACCAAATTTGAACTGAACAGACTGTGTAAGAAGGACCTTTATTTAACTTTTGATAAAAAGGAGAAGACAGAAGCAAGGCTAGTGAACATAACAACTATCAAAAATATTATAAATATGCTAATTCCATAACCCATGCAACTAGTCCAGTTATATAATTATGTATTGATTGAACACTGATTAACAGTCTCATAACCAGTACAGATTAATTTAACAGGTACTTTTAATCCAACAGTTTAAGTAATTCATGTCACATCTTGGCCACATTAAGTAATGTGGATGGTTTTAAGTGTCCATATATTTTACCTGAGATTGTCTTAAATTCATTGTAGAAAACAAAGGTAAACTGCTCAGCTGGAACAGATGATATTCCACCATCCCTTCTAATAAAGTTAAGTCCTGAATAATGTCCTAGACTTCACAGTATATTTTAACAATCCAGTTAAAAATGGTACCTATGCCAATAACATGGAAGTCTTCCAATATCACTCCAATGTATAAAAATATTACAAACAGGATATCAAAAATATAAGCAACACATATTTTAGGGAAGTGTTTTGAAAGGTGTATCCTTGCTTGATTAACTAACTCTAAATATAAATTGTCTTTCACTTGTTTTCACTACATGATTATACGAGAGGCAGATCTACTTTAAGAAACCTAACTGATTTTTATGACATCATCATTCTGACCATATATTCCAGTTTGGCCACTGGCATTCCATTCTGGATTAGGCAAAGACATTCAAAACCTGTTCACATGAAGCAATCAATCATGCCTTAATCTCCAATAAAAATAATCAATATTTAGTCAAATGGCTTATAGGGGGAACTTGGTCTGTTATCATAAGTGTTGGGGGGGTTAAGTCCTGTACTTTGTTTGTAACTTTGAATGTTAAACAGGGTTTATTCCTTAGGGCTATCTTATTCAAACAAGTCTTTTCCTGTATGCCTACTAATAGCAAATGCTGGGGCAACATATATGCTGATGATTCTAAAATTGGATTTGTATTAACCAACAATCAAAATTTAGCTGAAATTAATTATGTTAAAGAAATCATAGAATGGGCAAATCATACGGGACTTCAATTTAGATCCAACAAAGAAAAGTTATTATTCTTTCACAAATCCTCATTTTATACTCCTATCACAATTATATACTGCATTGGAGGAAATGGAAGATTATTGTGACTTAGCAGTTATTATTATCTGTAAATATTCCTTTGATAAATATTTGAATACTCTACACAGTAAGGCTATGAAACAACTTTACTCATGAAAAACACTACCACAAGCAATGAAGAAAACCTAGTCTCCTTGCACAAAAATATCAGACCCATCACTGAATGTATAAGGTTTGGAAACAATCCAATTTGTTTAGAGATTCACCACTTGTTGTATACCAAAGGTAACTCCGTTAACGATTTTATTTTGGTAGAAGATGTCAAGGTGAGTTATGCATCATTAGATGATGTGGTGTAGATTATTCTGGGATATAAGGATTCGTGGTTGGTAAAGGTGGATATTGAATCTGTGTTTTGATTATTGCCTGTGTGGGAGGAAGAAGAGCTGTTGTTAGGCATATTGGTTGGAAATAAGTTTTATTTTTACAAGGCTATGCTGATGGGATTCTCAGTAGCCTGCACCACTTTTGAGAAGCTTAGCACTGTACTCCATTTAATTTAGCAGCCGCAGCTGGGCACTCAGAGGGCAGTACATTACCTAGACGATTTCCTAATAATAGGTGAAGGGTTGAGGAGATGTTGGAAGGTATGTGCGAGTTTTTGGGAATGTGTGAAGAACTGGGGGACCTGTTGGCTATACATAAGATGGAAGGCCTGGCCAAGGCATTGGAGTTCTTGGGTTTGTTAGTGGATATGGAAAGGGGTTTGTTTTGTGTACCAATTGAGAAGATAGCATGCTTGAAAACATAGAATGGATGGGTGAAGTTCAAGGATAAGTTGTGGATTAAGGATGTAATGGAGCTTTTAGGGCTCCTGAATTTTGCATGTTGGGGAGTTCACCTGGGGCATACATTTTGTAGGTCCGTAGCCTTTTTGTTAAAAGGGGAAGAAAACAAACATCATTGGGTTAGGATTGGTAAGTTGGTGTGGGCTGATTTAGCATTGTGGTTGTCCTTTTTGGAGCAGTTTAATGGTGTTTCCTTTTAGCAGATGGAATGGTTTGGTCAAGAGGAATTGCAACTGTTTACAGATGCGGCATGGGGTATTGGGATGGGAGTGTTTTTTATGGTGAATGGTTTGTGGCTCACTGGCCAGCAGATTGGAAGGATGAATGGAAGAAGAATGTCACCTTTTTGGAGATAATGCCAATTTGGGTGCCATCTGTATTTGGCAGGACTGGGTGAGGGGAAAAATGGTTGTTTTCATTTACACAATATTGCAGTAGTGTGAGTGTTACAGATTAAGACAGTAAAATCTGAACTGGTATTGTTAGTCTTATGCATGTTAGTTTTTCAGAGCTTGCTGATTAATGTTTCTTTTACAGGTGTGCATGTAGAAGGTGTTAGGAATGGGATTGCTGACATTTTGTCTCATTTTCAAATTTCCAGGTTTCGGCAGTTAGCTCCGAGGGCAGCAGGTAAACTGACGGTGTTGCCAGATGAGGTGTGACAAATTGGGCTGAAGTAACCAGATGGTTGGTGCAGGAGTCTTGGGCATTATCTACCAGGAACGTGTATGGTAGGGCATTATATGACTTTGATAAATTTGTGTTACATTTGCCTGAGGAGGAGGGAGTTTGGTCAGAGCAACTGTTATTGCAATACTTGGCTTGGGTGCAAGGTAAGGCAGTGCAGTTGATCAAGGGGACCTGGCTGTGATCAGTATATTTGTATGGGTGTTAGGGTTGCATGATTTCACTAAGTTCTGGACAGCTATACATATGTTGAAGGGATGGAATAGAGTGGCTGGTGTGAATATGGATAATTGATGGCTGTTGACAAGACAGGTTTTGAAAGTTTTATTGTAGGTTTAGCTTTGGTGGCTGGTGATTCAAGGGATTATACTTTGTGGGTAACCTTGTGCTTAAGGATGTATTATGGAACATTTACGGTGTCAGAGTTATTAGGGTCACTAGTTTAGGGGGATGTCATGGTATTTTCTGTGGCAGTGCACATTTGGTCATGCAGATCTAAAATGGATCAGTTAAGGAAGGGTACGCAGATAGTTCTTGGGAAGGATAGGAATGATTGAATGTGTCTGGCGGGTTGGGCTAGAAGATTACTGCAGATCCATGCAGGGAGCCCTCAATACTTGGTTTTTCAGTTGGGAGGGGGTAAGGTGATAACAAGTAATCAGTCTGTATATGTAATGAGAAGGGATTTTTATTGTATGGGTTTTTCGGGAGAGAGATTTTCTACTCATTCCTTTCGCATAGTTAGGGCTTCAGATTTAGTGAGGGAAGGCAGATCAGTTGAGTTCATTAAAAGGATGGGTCATTGGACTTTAAATGCCTTTTTGTCTTATATTAGATAATTGGCTAAAAGCGGTTGGATTAGTATTCATTTTTTTTTTTTTTAAATAAGAACGGAGATTGTCATCTTGGGTCATTCATATATTCACTGGGCAAAAAATCAGGCTGCATTAGGATGGCTGGCAATGAACTGGGTTTGCATCACTTCAGGTGGAGAGTCATATGACATGGTATTGTAGGCCTCAGGTGGAATCAGCTCATGGATGAGTTTACATTTATACAGCCACAGATGGGACTTCCTCAAGTACTGGTGGTATATTTGGCAGGTAATGATTTAGGAATAATTCCAAAGGGGCAATTGGTATATAGGATAAGAGAGGATTTGTTTACCTTGAAGAGATTATATCCAGGTATGTGTATTGTGTGGTCTGAAATAATGCCAAATTTAGTGTGGAGGAGTGCTGATAGTTTTATGACTTTAGAATTGGCTTGGTGGTTTGCTAATTGTAGGTTGGGAAGGCAACTGGTTACTTTAGGTATTCAAATGATAGAACATAGGGACTTTGATGAAAGGGATCCAGTTTGGTTCAGACAGGATGGAGTGCACCTGAATGAATTTGGTTTAGATCTCTTTAATGTCCACTTATATTTATTTTTGGAGGGTTTAGTGAAAGTCTTGCAGTAGGTGAGGGTGAACAGCTTGGGACAGGCTAGTGGGCAGAGAACAGGGGTGGGCTTGTCCCTTTTCTGTTCTGCTTTGGTGTTGGGTGTTTGATGCAAGGAGTTTGGAGGATGAAAGCAAACTGTAGGATGCTGGTTTGATTAGTATGAATAAGTGAGCAGTGGTGATGACACTGTTTATTTGGGCAGGGTGAGTGGAGATACGCTGCCCTGATGAATGGATACAAGAATGTTCATGTTGTAATTAATAAATTAAAATGTTGCAATAAAGTTCTGTTAATGGAAGTTTAATAAAGGTCATCAAATGCCATTTTGTTGTGCTGTGTTTTATTTAAGGGGATCTGTACAAATGAGATTTGGAAACAAACCAATTTGTTCAGAGACATCTTCAGTGTTTTAGGGGTTATGCAGTGATGATGGGAAGGAAGATTAGGGCTGGTATAAATGGGTTGGGGGTGGAGGAAGGATTAAGGCTAGGTGCAAAGGGAAGGATTTACACAGAGTTATGGGAAGAGAAGGGTTAATTTAATCAGGGAAACTTGGGAGGATTGAGGTAGATGTAGGGTGAGGTTTAGACGTTTTTATGTGAGTGTAGCTGGGAGAAGGGTCAGTTTTAGGTGTAATCTTGCTACCAGCCCTCCCTTTCTCTTTTTGAGGACATTTAGATTGGTTTGCTATTGCTGGTTGGGTGCTTAGGAGGAGAAGAGGGGCAGGCTCATCCCTCTTCTGTTCCCTCACTTGTGATGCAAGGAGTTTGGGGATGAAAGCAAGTGGTAGGATACTGCTTTAATTAGCAAGAATAAATGACTGGTGGTGATAATGCTGCCTATTTGGGCAGGGTGAGTGGGGATACACTCCCCTGATGAAGTTACAAGGATGTTCATGTTGTAATTAATAAATTGAAATGTTGCAATAAAGTTAAGTTAATAGAAGTTTAATAAAATTTGCCAAGTGCCATTTGGTGTGCTGTGTTTTATTGAAGGGGATCCTGACAAAACAGTATTCTCTCTAGATATAACACTGGACAGTTAGTAACCTTAGAATATATCTGAAAGAAAGTTATCAAAAAGGTATTGTCAATGAGAGAATGCATTTATATAGACAGATGCATTTATATAGAAATCCCAGGATGCAAAAAACTCCCTTACCAGCCTCAGTAAAAATCTGAGATCCCTCATAAAATCCTCCAAAGCTAGTTACGAAAATAAAATTGCCAAAGATTCCAAAGGCAACCACAAGGCATTCTATAGCTATGTCAAGAATCTAAATGGCAATGCTCAGATCTGCTCTGAGCTACAACAGAATGGCATTAAATATACTGATCCCAAGGATATTGCCAATATCCTGGCAGATCGATTCAGTGCCAACTTCACCCCCCTCTCACTCCCTAAAGGGCCCATCTAAAATACCAAAAGATAGCCAAATTCCAGTAATAATGGCCACACAGGTAAAAAAATGCACTCTTCAAAGCTAAGAATACAGCATCCATGGGACCAGACAACATCCCCGGCTGTGTACTACATGAACTACAAAATGAACTGGCACCTCACCTAAGTGTCATGTTTAATCATAGCCTCACCTCAGGCTTTGTGCCCACTGAGTGGTGCACAGCTACAGTTATCCCACTCCACAAGGGGGGATCCACCT
This sequence comes from Protopterus annectens, assembly GCF_019279795.1. Lineage (NCBI taxonomy): Eukaryota > Metazoa > Chordata > Ceratodontiformes > Protopteridae > Protopterus > Protopterus annectens. The sequence continues at coordinate 531,578,582 of NC_056733.1, forward strand.
TGGATCATGGGAACTACTGCCCGATCAGTCTGACTAGCCTGATCTGCAAGGCCATGGAATGTATTATCATGGAACTTATAAACAAAGGCACTGGCAGCCTTCAAACACTGGACCCCACCCAGTTTGGGTTCATGAAGGGCCGATCTTGTCTCAGAGGCGATCTCTGCTTAACATACAAGGCCATGTCAAACCCAGAGCTGTTGGACATGCTGCACTTAAAGAAATCCCAATCCCTCAGAGCCACACACTCCAGGGATCTAAACCTTGTCATCACAATGAACAAAACATGCTGGAGGGATAGGTTCCTGTCCCAGAGACTCCCCAGACTCTGGAATAGACTGCCCATGCATGTCAAGCAGACCACCTCTTTGGCCGTCTTCAAAAGGAACCTTGACAATTGGATGAGAGATAGGAAATTCACCCCGGGAATCACGTCAGTTGCCCTGCTAGACTGTACCAACCTATGAACCTATAAGATGCATGCATTTAAATCTATTCGCTTTACAATATAGGCATCTTAGATGTAAACTCATACTTGCATACAAAGTTTTCAATAATGAGTTATTAAGAGCATCAGTAAATTTAGACATTTAAACTAACCCAAGAACTCACAGACATAAAGACATGGTGTTCAAAAAAAATTTAATCAGTTCAGGTATAATTTGAATACCTAGATAGGACAATGGGTCTAAAATCCAAATTTTAAGGAGTCAGTGTTTATGACCTGAACACTGTTACCTGTGAACTTGTGAATTTATACTTTGTTATAAAATGAATCATAACTGTCTCTCATTGAGACTGTGATGCACGTCCAGCATTGAAATACAGCATCCTTGCAGTGCTACTGTATATCATATGAAACTGCTTGTAACTGGCTTTCATGTTTGTTAGCTTAAGTAGAATAATAATATGCCATTATGGTAGTGCTGTTGAGTCAACATGTTATAATGGTAGACAAGAGTGTTATATCAAGTGAGGTATTTGTGTGTGTGCGTGTGCGTGTGCGTGTGTGTGTGTGTGTGTGTGTGTGTGTGTGTGTGTGTGTGTGTGTGTGTGTGTGTGTGTGCGCGCGCGCGCGTGCGCACATGCTTGCACATGTATGCATGTTTAGGTATGCATGTAGATTTGTATTCAAGCGATCATAATATGTGTATGTAGCTTATCTGCATGCATGCATGTATGCAAGTATGCATGAGTGTGTGGGCAAGTCTGTAAGTGTGAAGTGTGAGTATGCATATGTATGCAAGTGTGTGTGAAACTGTAACACAAACTAATGTTCATTATTTTAATATTAAAGAGATTAAATTAAACCTGCATGGACATGTTGAACAAATACTCATGGACTTTATAATCCATCCAAGTGTTGTAGGCGGTCTAAGCTATCCCAGTTATGTCCTTGTTACATCCTTTCCTTGCTCTGCCCTGTGCGACATTAAGCCCCACTGATAATGTACGTCACACCAATGCCTCGGACATTTCTGTTTATAAAGTTTGCATTTCCCCAAACCTGTCTTGAACCACTCCACCTCCAGCTGCCACCCAGATTCACTTTTCCTGTTGTTTTGACCTACACCCTCCCATTTGCTTTATCCTGATCATACTCTTTGTATTCTGCACTGCAATGTATACATGCCCATTTTTCTGCTCATACTGCAGTCCCTCCATATCTTACATCACTGTGGTAACCACCTTACATGTTTTCTAAGAGACTAACTTTTCTTTTTCTGGATGGCTTCTAAAATATAATACTCCAGATGCAGTTTTATCACACCCTACAGCATGGAAGAATGACCTTAGTGTCTTTAGATTTCATTCCTCTGTAGTATGAACTTGAGCAACAGATACTAAAACTAAGTTAATTACAACAGCTGAGTCTGACAGAAAAAATTTTTTTTTTTCTGCTGTTATGCACTCCTGCAGAAAGTTCTGTATTCTGCTACCCAGACTCTCCTCTGTCACTGCAATAGAAGTAAGGCTGATAGGGCTATAATTATCTAGCTATTACTTAGGTCCACTTCTATAAAAAAAAGGACTTTCCAACACCAACCTCCTGTCTTGCATCATTACTACATTGATTAATGTGAGACTGTGAAGTAGATAGTGGTTTTCTGTGCTCTTTACATAAATTCTCTTTTCACCTGATATTTGTATCTTTAACCTATAAGTGCCGGATAATGAATGGGTAACTCTACTAGCCTAGCAAAGATAAAATTATACACTGACTGTTCCCAGTGAGCATGTTGTACTACTGCATTTATTGCCTTTTATTGCATTTTTCTGTTTTTTTTTCAGTGCTTTATGCATGTATACCATTTCAACTTATATTATTTGTAATTAAAGTTACTTGGGTTTAAGCAACATCCTACAATATGTGCAACATGTTATTGTGCCATGTCATTTACTGCAGTGGACTGATCATAATTGTGTGGACCTTTTCTCCTCAAACCTCCACTGAAAATTGATTTTATTGCCTAATGAAGGCAGATATATAGTGTTTGAGTGAATTCTTCAGTTGCCTAATTTTAGCTTACTGACAAGATGCAAGACCTGTGCTGCAGAGAAGCTATTAGTTGTTCTAATTCTGATCTTATGTATATGTTTCCATTGTGTGCTGTTTTTACCTAGTTACTGCATTAGTTTGAACGTTTTTGAATAGTTGTATCCATACCTCTCCAAATGTTAGCATAGTATTGTATAATGAAAATATAAATAGTTAATGTGTGTAAGGTGTTCAGACATGTAGGAGCAATGACAGGCAACACAGCTGTAATCTCCAGGTCTGCAATAAACAATGAGCAATGAAGGTAGGTATGGTCAAACATACGCAAAATATCTGTTTTAGAAGGAAGTAGAATAAAATGCTACTTGTTTCAGTTCATGTATTTTTCTCTCTTCACCCCTTTATTCATTTAATGCTACGCATGCTATTACTTTTTGTACATGAAGAAGATGAATTCTGAGAAATCTTCGATGTGGTACCATACTGTATTACACATGTTCATTAGCGAGCCGTTTGTAAAGCCTTCTAGGCACACATCAATCAGATTCAGTCACATGAAATAAGATATTGACTCTTTTTTTTTTCCATTTGTACTGTACAGCGCCAGATGCAGTGACTGCCATACTGAGGAAGAGAATGAAAACGAAGCGTCCCTCTCCTGCATGGAAATAAGAACTAAAGGCATTTGTCAGCGTTCTTGGACTTATATTTTTACTTTAGCATGGTAGTTTGCACATGCCCCATAAATGCTTGATGGATTGTGAATGGGGGTTGTAAGACTTCTGTATACTGCTGGAAGACAGGACTTGTAGACGCATCTGAGCATATCAACAAAGCTGTCCTGGTCACTCAGATATTGAGTAAAGTAACATCAAGCCCCTTCTGAGCTGACCTACTGCTTTCATACTTTGGAAATCTGGTTCATGCAGTTACCTAATGCTAAGTGCAAGATTTCATGTGCTCAAGAGCTGTCATAGAGCATTAAATTCTAGTTAGTTACTGGTACCAGTGGAACTAAACTCAGCACTGAGAAGTAGTTTAGCCTCAAAAACCTGATACTATGAAATAAGGTGCTAATTAGTCCAGGGTGTGTGTGTGTGTGTGTGTGTGTGTGTGTGTGCGTGTGCGTGTGCGTGTGCGTGTGTGTGTGTGTGTGTGTGTGTGTGTGTGTGTGTGTGTGTGTGTGTGTGTGTGTGTGTGTGTGACATCATACCTCTCAACCGTAGCAAATTCCTCGGTAAATACTGGTTTTGAGAGAAAAATATTGGGGTGCCACAAATTCCCAACTGACCCCTTTCATTTTGAAATTTCCCGGGGTTTTTTAAGGTTTTTTTTTTTTGACAAATTTGTTCCTGGTGTCATCACGTGCAGGGGATGCGATGATGTCAGCTGACAGACAGCCTGTCAGAGTGCCGTAATTTAATTTAATTTGCTGTTGCTGAAAAGTCAGACTGTCTCACCAGTCCGGTTCACCTGTTTATTCAGGGAGGTAAGGCACTGTTGCATGTGCAAGAGAAACAGCAGTCTTTGTGCTCTTTGTTTATTTTTATTTATTTTTATTTATTTTACATTTGTTTACCGGGAAAGTCCGACTGGAACAAGGTCCATTTACAGTGGAGGCCCAGGGAGAAAATCTCCATAACATAACAGTACAAATACAACAAATGAAAAAAAAAATTCTTCACCGAGGCATATAAACAATCAGAGCTCCATGTCTTTATATGGCAACACATAATCCACGAATGACAGAAAATTTCTATACAGTGGCATATATACAATCAAGGAGATTTTTTGTGCCTTAGTTTGATTTGTGCAAGCTTGGCATATAGATAGCATAACTTTGAATTCCCTATTGGTAGTACAAAGCATAAAAATGAAGGAATGGAATCTGGAAAATAATACTATTCGGGAGATATGTCATAGCGTGAGAAATAGTTTGTAGGATAGTAGTTCTTGATAGGGAGTATTTGAGTAGTCAGAATAGCTGAGGTAAGCAGTGAGGAGATGAGGTGTGGCAAGTTAGGAGGAGAGCAGAAAAGATTTTATGTGCTACAGGGACAGAGCCATGATTGCAAGAGGTGTGACTTTAGTGATGTCTTGAAAAGTGAGATGGATGGTGCAGAGGAGATACTTTGGGGAGGTTGTTCCATTCCCTACCAATGGTGTGGGAGAACAGACTTTTCCCTGCAGTGTTATTGGCTTTGGTTATGCAGAAGAGGGTTTTGTTGGATGAGCGTAGAGGGCGATTTACAGAATATTGGTTTATAAGTCGGTTTGGGGCTGGGGTTTTCTGAGGGTTCCTTATTATGTTGAAGGTGAGGACTAATTGGTGAGAGCTAATTAGCTGAGGGAGTTCTAACTACTATAGTTGCTTCAGGGCAAGACAGTGATGACTTCTAAAAGTGGAGTTGTTAGCGAATTTTGCAATTTTATTGTAACATGACTCTAGTTTGTTTAGGTCTGTTTTCCTGATATGAATTAGGATTTTTGATGCATACATTAGGGTAGGCAAGAGGTGGGTTTGGGCAAAGGAGATTCTAGCTTGGTCCGATAGGAACTGTTTGTGTTTGTATAGGGTTCCTAGTTTCTTATGTACCTTTGTGATGGTTTGTGAGATATGGACATTAAAGTTTAGATTGTTATCAATTTCAGCCCCAAGCAGCTTAGTGTGAGGGGACAGGGAGATTGTGGTCCCGTTTTTGGAGGTGATAGTGAAGGTAGGAGGTGTGGATTTGGATTTATTGGGGGTAAAAAGGAGTAATTTGGTCTTGTTGGGGTTTAGAATGAGTTGGATATCGGTAATCCATTGTTCCACAGAGCAGAAGGATTCTTGGGTAAGCTTTTGAAGAGTGGTTATGGACGGGGCTGAGCAGATTAGGGTGGAGTCAGATTAGGGTGGAGTCATCTGCCTACTGTATAAGTGATGCATGCAGGGTGGACGTATGTAGTTTGTTAGTGAAAATTGTTAAATTTATTAAGTTACGGCACAGGCTTCTGTTTTTGTGAAGGAATGTGTACTGTTATTTGTTAATCCAGCAGCAGCTTCTGTTAAGCTTAGCTTCCCTGTGTGCAGCTCTCGCTCTCTTTAAGTTTTCCTTATGTTATGTGCAGGCATAGTGGAACAGCTTCATTAAGTATAACTTTTCGGTAAGTGGAATAGCTTGCCTTTCTTTACCTTTCCCTAAGTGATGTAGTTTGTTAATATTTCCTTAAGTGCAATGGCTGCCTTTACCTTTCCAACAAACTGGTAAGCTGGCTGCAGTTGTTTACCTTTCCAACTACATTTTGAACGAACAGCAGGCATGCATTTACATTGCAGTATTACAGCACTCTTTGTGCTCTTTTTTTTTGTGACCGAACGGCTGCCTTTATTTACCTCTGCTGGCTGGTAGTGGCTGCATTTGTTTATCTTTTGAACAAATGGCAGGCATACAATACAGTAATATAGCAGTCTTTGTGCTGCTTTCTTTTTGTGAATGAATTCTATGGCATTCTATCAGCTCTGTACTAAAACCAGGAACAATTGCTACCCTCACCACCCCATATACATCAAAGATATAGCCTCCCAGCTTAACTCTCACTTCATAAATTCAATCCAAACTCTGTCCAACCGGCTAACAAACACTAATACCTCATCTAACACAACCGCTGGGAGCACTCCCGACAATACTACCAACCAACCATCCTTCTCCCTCTCTCCAGTCCCTACATCAAACATTAGAAACCTCCTCCTCAAACTAAAACCTACCACACTAGCTACAGTCGGTATACCTGCTAACTTCTTAAGAATAGCAGCTGACTCTCTTTCTTACCCAGTATCAATCCTAATAAACAGATCCATTCAGGAAGCTTATGTACCACAACTATGGAAAATATCCTACATTATACCTCTTCACAAAGGAGGTAAATCATACGATTTTTCCAACTATAGGTCAATAGCTATTCTTTCCCCATTATCTATGCTCCTAAAGAAATGCATACACTTACAAGGTATGCAATTCCTGGACACAAACAAGCTTCTCTCATCCACCCAACACAGTTTCCGCCCTCACTATAGTACAACTTCTGCTCTTTTCTCATTCACCAACCTGGTTAATCAACATAAAAGCAACAACAACTATGTATTTGCTACCTTATTAGACCTCTCAAAAGCTTTCAACATGGTTTCACACCCTAAACTACTGGACACCCTTCATTCTCTATCCTTTACTTCCTCTACCATCTCCTGGTTCAATAGCTACCTACCAAACAGACAACAATCTGCACAATGGCACAATGAGCTATCCCATCCTCTCCCTAACTCTATAGGAGTACCTCAAGGCTCAGTACTAGGCCCACTACTTTTCACTATCTTCACAAACAATCTATATACCTCCTCTAAGCAAGCCTCACTAATTCAGTATGCAGATGATTCCACTCTCATCTGTGCAGCCCCATCTGTCAATACCCTACAACAACTAGCCCAGGAATCATTCTCCACTATTGAAACTTGGATCACTGACATCCAACTTATTCTTAATCCTAGCAAAACCAAACTTCTGCTGTTCACACCTAATAAAACAAATTCCTCCCCATGCACTTTCTCTATCTCATCTAGGGATGGCACTATCATCTCTCCATCCACTCACACAAAACTTCTAGGAGTTGAAATAGACAACCTATCATCTGATCTTCACATAGCACAAACCATTCAAAAAGTTCATAAGAAAATGCAAACCCTAAACAGGCACAAAAACTATCTCACAGCAAAAGCACATATCACTCTAGTTCAAACTCACCTCCTATCGACACTTACTTATGCCACACTAATCCTAACCCAAACTAAAAAATCAGATATGGATAAGTTAAAGTCATGCTACAACAAAATAGCTAAATTTTCCAACAATTCCCCCTTTAGAACTCACCACTGCCAAGTACTAAAAGAAATTCAATGGCTTGAATTTCCTGACTTACTACCTTACCAACAACTCACCTACGTCTTTAATATCAGAAACCACCCAGACAAAACTCCAGCCCTCAGTCAGCTAATAACCTCAGATTCTTCCAGTCACCCTCTACGCTCTTCCAATAAACCCCTCCTCAGTGTTACTACTGCTAACAACACTGCAGGAAAAGCCATTTATTAGCACATCATAGCTAAAAAATGGAACAATCTTCCCACCAATATAATCTCCACAACAACAAATACAAACTTCAAAAAATTACTCATATCTCATCTTAGGACAACTTGTATTTGCCTGTGTATCACTTGACAATCTCTATACCTTTCTCTTCTCTTCTACCAAACTACTCCAGTCTAAAATTCACACTATATCTATGCACATAGAAATACTGACTCTTATCATATACCATACTGTTATTTCTATGCATACTTACTAAAGCTGTAAGCAGTACATACTACCTTTGTAAAAAATATTTCAAACTGTAATTTTGTCCTGCAAAACCTGTTAACTATTTGTGAACTCATTTTTGAATATATCTGTCTGAACCCTTGTAAATATTACTAAAACTGTATCTTAGTCCTACAATGCTTGTTTAACTATTGTTAACAAAGTTATGAATAACTCTGCTTGCAAATACGTTTTCTCTATTACCTGTTTTGTATATTTCTCATTGTATCAAAATATTCTTAATTGTGGAGCTTTTCTATCTGGGCCTCCACTGAAAATGGGCCTGGTCCAGCTGGATTTTCCTGGTTAACAAATGTTGTTGTGTCTTTTGGCTTTTTCCCGGTTAGGGGTCACCACAGTGGAACTCCGGTCCGCTAATGATTGGAAGCAGATTTTTACGTGCCGAGTTGCCAGCTCTGACGCACAACCTTCAACGAAGGTACGCCCCATTCACGCATGTCTCCACACAGAAGACGTTCTAGCTGATTTTACATTTTTCCTGGTTAACAAATGTAAAATAAAAAAATAAAAAAATAAATAAACTATGAACCTGTTATCAGTTTGCCATACATTCCTTATTGCAATATTACTAGTTTATCATATTTTTTAATGGAACATAGGCAATTTATTCCTCAAGAGCAACAGGCACTTTGTAGATGAAACAATAAAATATAAAGAAGAGGTTGCTTGCTGCTAGCAAACAACCTCTTCATTAGTTACAGATCTCTTTAATGTGAAATTATTTAGATGGATTTTATGTCTGCAGAGATTGCGCATATTTACTGATACTGCTGGATTGTAGAAGTTTGAGTAGACTTTTATGATGGAAATGTTCTGAATTGGGCAGTTTTGTCATTATTGGTCCGTGCATTTTGTTTCATTGCTTATTGAAAAAATGTTCAAATCAATAAATTTAGCACGCGGTCTAACAAGTTTGCTGTATTATACAAGGAATATAATTTAATACAATCAGGAAAGTGTATCAAAGAACACATTTATGTTTCATGTGCAAGGAGCCCATGACCTGAAAACAGCCCAAAGGCAATATTTATCCACCACTGGCCAGATCCATTTTCTTTGAATGTGGGTCTCAATGAATGTGAGTTACAAGGCAGCAAAGACATTTTAAAGCCAGTCTATTTTCATTGTGAGACTGTATTGCTATGTTTAGCAGATGTCTATTAGTGATTGTGCTATAAAATGTAAAATGAAAAGTAAAAAGAAAAACTGCAGCAGACCACCATTAAAAGTGACTGTTTAATAGCACCATAAAATGATAAAATGCACCAACTGAATAAACAATATAAAAGATGAGTACTTTTGGCTCCTGCCCTACATCAGATAAACTTGTATATTTAATACATTGAACTTAAACCAATTGACAGCCAATCACGATTCAATACTGAAGCCACCGTTCTTTAAGGGTGGGTTTCATTGGAATGACCTCATAAAACCCTGGAAAACTATGAGCCAAAAGATCCACTATCCATTTAGTTTCTTCACATTCGGTATTATTTTTTATATCCCCTCCCCTGATGTTTAATCTAACATTCCATATCACCCTAAAAGTAAAATGATGTCTTTCATTGCTAGATATCTGCCTAAATAAGGCATTATACTCATTCTTCATCCTTATGGCCGATAGATGTTTTCCTACATTTAAACATACAATTTGTTTTGCCTACATAATAACTTGTGCAGGCTTGACAGTTGGCTATGTAAACAATATTTTTGGTCCTGCAATTAGCCTTAGCACCAAAGTGATAGATCCTGCCTGTAATCAGATGTTTAAATTCTGCTTCCTTGTTAATATATCTGCAGGCTTTACAGGATCCACAGGGTCTAGTCCCTTCCTTATGCATAACCTGCCATTGATTCCCCTTCCCTTCATGGCTCAAAATATCCTTCAAGTTTTTATTTCTTCTGGAGCCAAAATTCGGACGATCCCCCACTATGTCTCTCAACTTGTCATCTGTCATCAAGATCCCCCAATTATGCTTAATAATGTCACATATCCCATGAATACTGCTACTGTAAGTGAACATTAATCTAACTTCTTTTCTCTGACATTCACTCCCTTTCCTGTGAATAAATTGTTATTGCTGTTCCGTTTCAGCCATGGGCACATTCTGTCCTTCCTATAGTCCATCCTGGACCGTGTAACATTTTGTATTTGATCACTATTATACCCCCTTTCCAAAAAAAAAAAACTTCTCTAAGGTCAGTACTTCAATCTCAAAGTCATTCTCTTCTGTGCAAATCCTGGATACCCTCCCCAATTGACCCATAATAATGTTCTTAAATGTGAATCTTGGATGCATACTGTCATACGTCAGTATGCTGTTTTTCCAATGCTCCTTCCTATATAAATTGTCTTGAAACCTTCTTCATCCTCTATTATTTTAACATCCAGGAAATCTATCATAGTTTTTGAAAAGCTTACTGAGAATTTAAGAAATGTGGTGGTCGATTCCAGATAGAGTATAAATTCCCTACCAATGGTGTGGGAGAACAGACTTTTCCCTGCAGTGTTATTGGCTTTGGTTATGCAGAAGAGGGTTTTGTTGGATGAGCGTAGAGGGCGATTTACAGAATATTGGTTTAGAAGTCGGTTTGGGGCTGGGGTTTTCTGAGGGTTCCTTATTATGTTGAAGGTGAGGACTAATTGGTGAGAGCTAATTAGCTGAGGGAGTTCTAACTACTATAGTTGCTTCAGGGCAAGACAGTGATGACTTCTAAAAGTGGAGTTGTTAGCGAATTTTGCAATTTTATTGTAACATGACTCTAGTTTGTTTAGGTCTGTTTTCCTGATATGAATTAGGATTTTTGATGCATACATTAGGGTAGGCAAGAGGTGGGTTTGGGCAAAGGAGGTTCTAGCTTGGTCCGATAGGAACTGTTTGTGTTTGTATAGGGTTCCTAGTTTCTTATGTACCTTTGTGATGGTTTGTGAGATATGGACATTAAAGTTTAGATTGTTATCAATTTCAGCCCCGAGCAGCTTAGTGTGAGGGGACAGGGAGATTGTGGTCCCGTTTTTGGAGGTGATAGTGAAGGTAGGAGGTGTGGATTTGGATTTATTGGGGGTAAAAAGGAGTAATTTGGTCTTGTTGGGGTTTAGAATGAGTTGGATATCGGTAATCCATTGTTCCACAGAGCAGAAGGATTCTTGGGTAAGCTTTTGAAGAGTGGTTATGGATGGGGCTGAGCAGATTAGGGTGGAGTCATCTGCGTACTGTATAAGTGATGCATGCAGGGTGGACGTATGTAGTTTGTTAGTGAAAATTGTTAAATTTATTAAGTTACGGCACAGGCTTCTGTTTTTGTGAAGGAATGTGTACTGTTATTTGTTAATCCAGCAGCAGCTTCTGTTAAGCTTAGCTTCCCTGTGTGTAGCTCTCGCTCTCTTTAAGTTTTCCTTATGTTATGTGCAGGCATAGTGGAACAGCTTCATTAAGTATAACTTTTCGGTAAGTGGAATAGCTTGCCTTTCTTTACCTTTCCCTAAGTGATGTAGTTTGTTAATATTTCCTTAAGTGCAATGGCTGCCTTTACCTTTCCAACAAACTGGTAAGCTGGCTGCAGTTGTTTACCTTTCCAACTACATTTTGAATGAACAGCAGGCATGCATTTACATTACAGTATTACAGCACTCTTTGTGCTCTTTTTTTTGTGACCGAACGGCTGCCTTTATTTACCTCTGCTGGCTGGTAGTGGCTGCATTTGTTTATCTTTTGAACAAATGGCAGGCATACAATACAGTAATATAGCAGTCTTTGTGCCGCTTTCTTTTTGTGAACGAATGAACATGTAGTTATGTGCAGGCGTAGTGGAACTTTTCCGTAAGTGGAATAGCTTGGCTGCATTTGTTTACCTTAGTACAGTATACCGTCTATTACAGCAGTCTTTGTGCTCTTTCTTTTTGTGAACGAACATGTAGTTATGTGCAAGTATAGTGGAACTTTTCAATAAGTGAAATAGCTTGGCTGCATGTGTTTACCTTTCCCTAAGTGTGGGAATTTTGAACAAACGCCACTACGACAGGCATACATTACAGTAGCTTGCCTGCCTTTATCTACCTTTCCAACAAACTGGTAAGTTGACTTGGCTGCATTTTACCTTGTGCTCTTTCTTTCTGTGAATGAACAGCTGCCTTTATTTACCTCTGGTAAGCTGGATACATTTGTTTACATTTTGAACATTTTTACGAACGTGTTATGTGCAGCAGGCATAATGGAACTTTAAGTGGAATAGCTTGGCTACATTTGTTTATCTCCTTTCCCTAAGTGTGGGAATTTTGAAGAAACACATTTGTTTGCCTTTCCCTAAGTGCAGGAATTTTGAACGAACAGGTGTTTGCCGTTCCCTAAGTACAGGAATTTTGAACAAATGGCAGGCACACATTACAGCAGTCTGCTCTTTCTTTTGTAATCGAACATGTATTGGTAAGTTGTTTCCTTATGTTAAGTGCAAGCATTGCATTGATTATTTGGTTTTTCCTTAAGTTAAGTGCAGACATTGGTTTTTCCTTATGTTAAGTGCAGGCATTGTTTTTTCCTTAAGTGCAGGCATTGGTTTTTCCTTATTAAGTGCAGACATTGTTTTTTCCTTATGTTAAGTGCAAGCTTTGGTTTCCCACTTTGTGTGTGTGTGTGTGTGTGTGTGTGTGTGTGTGTGTGTGTGTGTGTGTGTGTGTGTGTGTGTGTGTGTGTGTGTGTGTGTGTGTAAAATGCCCCAGTTACCCAAATGTCTGAAATGTTAGGCTCATACTTTTGGTCTGTTTCTCTTAAAATTTGCATTTTTCTGGCAAATCAGTGAGAACTGACTTCACTAAATAATGATAGCCATTAAAGTTTCAGTCTTCCTATCTTTCAGGAAATGCATGGTAACACAAAACATTTAATTCTAGCAACTTTTCTAAGATTATACAATCAATGTTTAAAATGTGTCCCTGGTTTTGTCACCACACCCCCAATAAATTTTTCTTGTGCTGCATAGTTCTTCAGGGGCAGAGAAGTTTAGTGCTGCTTATGCCAAATCTGTTTGTGTTGTTAGTAGCACATTGTGTTTGATGCAGAAGGCTGTGGGTTCTACTCCCACAGTATGTAGATGGACTGCTGATACTGTACGGTGTTGTACTTATGAAGAGGGTGGATGCTGCAGTCCTGAGAATGTCCTCTTTGGTGGTGATACCTAGTAACTATGTAACTAAGTAACTCCCACCCAGGAAAGCATTCTGCCTGGTGTAAAAGACTCTGCAGTGGACCTGATCTCCCCAAATCCTATTCTAATAGTTTAAGTGCATGTAAGCTCATGTAACTACTTTTTATACAAAGACAGTCAGTTTCCCTATCTGCTCTTTGGAATTTGAAATTAAAATCCTTGTAGTTGTGGTCTACTGAGCCCCGACGGTGTGCACACTCACAAGGATACCCCATTTTCCCCACTAAATGGCAGCCACCCCCCCCAGGATTGCTCCCTGACTAGCTAGTACCCAGTATATCCTAATAAAGGTAGTCTTGCTGCTATCCTCCTAAAGGGGCCCTTTCCAGGTCTGGCAACCCTTTATTCATATCTATCTATTGTAATCATCTTTATCTACGTATTTGCTTAATTTAACTACAGACTTCAGCAGTCTTAGCACCGTTATCAGTGTTCAGCCCTCACCTACACTCACTGATACTTTTTTGGTGCTCACCTCTGCTGGGGGGGGTCTGTACCCAATCTAATTGCCCTCCAGGCTCGCTCCACTCCCCTACCCTACCCCCAAATCTCCCTCACCCCCACTGAACCTAAACATATACCTCACCTTAGTCACCTGACATTCTTCCTGCTCCAATCACCAGCCATAGGTAATTCATAGCTCCTCCTACTCTAACTCCACACCCATACCTGTACTTACTCATCAGTACCCCGCCTCCACCCCATATCAAATAACACTACTAATAGCTTCCAAACAACCAAAATGCAAGTCCTACTATCCTTTCTCCTACTAGCTCTCACCTCCCTTTCCTACGCTACAACCATACAAACTAACCTATCCTTAGACACCACCTCATTCCATACTACACATGCTGAAAAACACACCACCTCCCATATATGCTTTACAGTATGCCCAACATTATTTTCCACTAATATTATGCTACACACACCTAACATCCATCTACCTACTACTATAAATATTAAAGCAGTATATATATCACTCTCAAACCTAACCTATGTTATCAAACACATATTTAAACTCAGTAAAATACTTCTCATAGCTTGCGACATACAACCAAACCCAGGACCCTCCATTACTAACCTTCCGAATAGAGCTCAATCCGATCTCCTAATAATTAATATCAACTTACGAAGCATTTCATATAAACAAGAAGACCTACATGCTTTTATTTCTCATTACTTCCCTGACATTGTGAACATTACTGAAACATGGCTGAAACCACATATCACTAGCGATGAGATTCTACCACCAGGTTACAACATCCTAAGGCTAGATAGAACAAATAGGAAGGGTGGTGGAGTCACAATTCTATTTAAAAAATAAATAAACATCCAGCCATTTCACACCCCTCTACTAACGTTTCAAAACACTGAAACCATAGGCTCTATTCTATCAATAAACAATGAAAAAAAATGAACATCCTTTGTTGCTACATTCTTCCTGGAAATAACTCCCCAGCTATAGAAGAGATCCTTCAATAGCTGAATCAAAACTCCCCTCAAGAAACAATTTTACTAGGTGACTTCAATACCGACTGGCAAACCTGCAGCTCCAAAAACCCTACCAACAGTATTAACCTCTACAATTTCACACAACTAATTCAAGACCCCACCAGAATAGATAAGAAAACTCATAAACAAACCATTATTGACTGGACACTAGTAAATAGTCCCAAACATCACTATCAGGTAGGATCCTTATCTGACATACTCAGTGACCATCTCCCCACTTTCCTCCTCAGGAAATGAACCAACACCCCTAAACCCATAACCTATAAATACATCAGGGATGATCATAACAGAACCCCAGACAAGCTAAACAACATTCTCCACCAATGTAACTGGTTCCCTCTAAAAACCCTACACCTAGTTCAGGCAGTAGAGTACTTTAATGATACATTTATCTCAGTTCTAAATTCCATTGCACCAATAAGAAAGAGAAAAATCAAGGCCAAATATGCAGCATGGTTAAGTCAGGACACAAGAGCCCTTCTTAAAACCAGAGACAAGACCTGGAGGCAATGGAAACAAGACAACTCTGATCATACCAAACAAAGGTATAAACAACTTCGGAACTTCGCCAAAATACAAACCAAACTAGACAAACAAAACTACCTCCTAGGTCTCCAAAACAAATACTCAAACAATATCCCAAAATTTTGGCATTCTATCAGCTCTGTACTAAAACCAGGAACAATTGCTACCCTCACCACCCCATATACATCAAAGATATAGCCTCCCAGCTTAACTCTCACTTCATAAATTCAATCCAAACTCTGTCCAACCAGCTAACAAACACTAATACCTCATCTAACACAACCGCTGGGAGCACTCCCGACAATACTACCAACCAACCATCCTTCTCCCTCTCTCCAGTCCCTACATCAAACATTAGAAACCTCCTCCTCAAACTAAAACCTACCACACTAGCTACAGTCGGTATACCTGCTAACTTCTTAAGAATAGCAGCTGACTTTCTCACCCAGTATCAATCCTAATAAACAGATCCATTCAGGAAGCTTATGTACCACAACTATGGAAAATATCCTACATTATACCTCTTCACAAAGGAGGTAAATCATACGATTTTTCCAACTATAGGTCAATAGCTATTCTTTCCCCATTATCTAAGCTCCTAAAGAAATGCATACACTTACAAGGTATGCAATTCCTGGACACGAACAAGCTTCTCTCATCCACCCAACACAGTTTCCGCCCTCACTATAGTACAACTTCTGCTCTTTTCTCATTCACCAACCTGGTTAATCAACATAAAAGCAACAACAACTATGTATTTGCTACCTTATTAGACCTCTCAAAAGCTTTCAACATGGTTTCACACCCTAAACTACTGGACACCCTTCATTCTCTATCCTTTACTTCCTCTACCATCTCCTGGTTCAATAGCTACCTACCAAACAGACAACAATCTGCACAATGGCACAATGAGCTATCCCATCCTCTCCCTAACTCTATAGGAGTACCTCAAGGCTCAGTACTAGGCCCACTACTTTTCACTATCTTCACAAACAATCTATATACCTCCTCTAAGCAAGCCTCACTAATTCAGTATGCAGATGATTCCACTCTCATCTGTGCAGCCCCATCTGTCAATACCCTACAACAACTAGCCCAGGAATCATTCTCCACTATTGAAACTTGGATCACTGACATCCAACTTATTCTTAATCCTAGCAAAACCAAACTTCTGCTGTTCACACCTAATAAAACAAATTCCTCCCCATGCACTTTCTCTATCTCATCTAGGGATGGCACTATCATCTCTCCATCCACTCACACAAAACTTCTAGGAGTTGAAATAGACAACCTATCATCTGATCTTCACATAGCACAAACCATTCAAAAAGTTCATAAGAAAATGCAAACCCTAAACAGGCACAAAAACTATCTCACAGCAAAGCACATATCACTCTAGTTCAAACTCACCTCCTATCGACACTTACTTATGCCACACTAATCCTAACCCAAACTAAAAAATCAGATATGGATAAGTTAAAGTCATGCTACAACAAAATAGCTAAATTTTCCAACAATTCCCCCTTTAGAACTCACCACTGCCAAGTACTAAAAGAAATTCAATGGCTTGAATTTCCTTACTTACTAATTTACCAACAACTCACCTACGTCTTTAATATCAGAAACCACCCAGACAAAACTCCAGCCCTCAGTCAGCTAATAACCTCAGATTCTTTCAGTCACCCTCTACGCTCTTCCAATAAACCCCTCCTCAGTGTTACTACTGCTAACAACACTGCAGGAAAAGCCATTTATTCCCACATCATAGCTAAAAAATGGAACAATCTTCCCACCAATATAACCTCCACAACAACAAATACAAACTTCAAAAAATTACTCATATCTCATCTTAGGACAACTTGTATTTGCCTGTGTATCACTTGACAATCTCTATACCTTTCTCTTCTCTTCTACCAAACTACTCCAGTCTAAAATTCACACTATATCTATGCACATAGAAATACTGACTCTTATATACCATACTGTTATTTCTATGCATACTTACTAAAGCTGTAAGCAGTACATACTACCTTTGTAAAAATTATTTTAAACTGTAATTTTGTCCTGCAAAACCTGTTAACTATTTGTGAACTCATTTTTGAATATATCTGTCTGAACCCTTGTAAATATTACTAAAACTGTATCTTAGTCCTACAATGCCTGTTTAACTATTGTTAACAAAGTTATGAATAACTCTGCTTGCAAATACGTTTTCTCTATTACCTGTTTTGTATATTTCTCATTGTATCAAAATCTTCTTAATTGTGGAGCTTTTCTATCTGGGCCTCCACTGAAAATGGGCCTGGTCCAGCTGGATTTTCCTGGTTAACAAATGTTGTTGTTGTGTCTTTCGGCTTTTTCCCGGTTAGGGGTCACCACAGTGGAACTCCGGTCCGCTAATGATTGGAAGCAGATTTTTACGTGCCGAGTTGCCAGCTCTGACGCACAACCTTCAACGAAGGTACGCCCCATTCACGCATGTCTCCACACAGAAGACGCTCTAGCTGATTTTACATTTTTCCTGGTTAACAAATGTAAAATAAAAAAATAAAAAAATAAATAAAATAAATAAACTATGAACCTGTTATCAGTTTGCCATACATTCCTTATTGCAATATTACTAGTTTATCATATTTTTTAATGGAACATAGGCAATTTATTCCTCAAGAGCAACAGGCACTTTGTAGATGAAACAATAAAATATAAAGAAGAGGTTGCTTGCTGCTAGCAAACAACCTCTTCATTAGTTACAGATCTCTTTAATGCGAAATTATTTAGATGGATTTTATGTCTGCAGAGATTGCGCATATTTACTGATACTGCTGGATTGTAGAAGTTTGAGTAGACTTTTATGATGGAAATGTTCTGAATTGGGCAGTTTTGTCATTATTGGTCCGTGCATTTTGTTTCATTGCTTATTGAAAAAATTTTCAAATCAATAAATTTAGCACGCGGTCTAACAAGTTTGCTGTATTATACAAGGAATATAATTTAATACAATCAGGAAAGTGTATCAAAGAACACATTTATGTTTCATGTGCAAGGAGCCCATGACCTGAAAACAGCCCAAAGGCAATATTTATCCACCACTGGCCAGATCCATTTTCTTTGAATGTGGGTCTCAATGAATGTGAGTTACAAGGCAGCAAAGACATTTTAAAGCCAGTCTATTTTCATTGTGAGACTGTATTGCTTTGTTTAGCAGATGTCTATTAGTGATTGTGCTATAAAATGTAAAATGAAAAGTAAAAAGAAAAACTGCAGCAGACCACCATTAAAAGTGACTGTTTAATAGCACCATAAAATGATAAAATGCACCAACTGAATAAACAATATAAAAGATGAGTACTTTTGGCTCCTGCCCTACATCAGATAAACTTGTATATTTAATACATTGAACTTAAACCAAGTGACAGCCAATCATGATTCAATACTGAATCCACCGTTCTTTAAGGGTGGGTTTCATTGGAATGACCTCATAAAATCCTGGAAAACTATGAGCCAAAAGATCCACTATCCATTTAGTTTCTTCACATTCGGTATTATTTTTTATATCCCCTCCCCTGATGTTTAATCTAACATTCCATATCACCCTAAAAGTAAAATGATGTCTTTCATTGCTAGATATCTGCCTAAATAAGGCATTATACTCATTCTTTGTCCTTATGGCCGATAGATGTTGTAAAATCCTACATTTAAACATACAATTTGTTTTGCCTACATAATAACTTGTGCAGGCTTGACAGTTGGCTATGTAAACAATATTTTTGGTCCTGCAATTAGCCTTAGCACCAAAGTGATAGATCCTGCCTGTAATCGGATGTTTAAATTCTGCTTCCTTGTTAATATATCTGCAGGCTTTACAGGATCCACAGGGTCTAGTCCCTTCCTTATGCATAACCTGCCGTTGATTCCCCTTCCCTTCATGGCTCAAAATATCCTTCAAGTTTTTATTTCTTCTGGAGCCAAAATTCGGACGATCCCCCACTATGTCTCTCAACTTGTCATCTGTCATCAAGATCCCCCAATTATGCTTAATAATGTCACATATCCCATGAATACTGCTACTGTAAGTGAACATTAATCTAACTTCTTTTCTCTGACATTCACTCCCTTTCCTGTGAATAAATTGTTATTGCTGTTCCGTTTCAGCCATGGGCACATTCTGTCCTTCCTATAGTCCATCCTGGACCATGTAACATTTTGTATTTGATCACTATTATACCCCCTTTCCAAAAAAAAAAACTTCTCTAAGGTCAGTACTTCAATCTCAAAGTCATTCTCTTCTGTGCAAATCCTGGATACCCTCCCCAATTGACCCATAATAATGTTCTTAAATGTGAATCTTGGATGCATACTGTCAAACGTCAGTATGCTGTTTTTCCAATGCTCCTTCCTATATAAATTGTCTTGAAACCTTCTTCATCCTCTATTATTTTAACATCCAGGAAATCTATCATAGTTTTTGAAAAGCTTACTGAGAATTTAAGAAATGTGGTGGTCGATTCCAGATAGAGTATAAATTCTTTCAACTCTCCTTCATCCCCCTTCCATAACATAAAAATGGCATCCACAAAGTGCCTATACAGGCATACTTTACCTCTCCAGGCATTTTGTGACCCCAATACAAAGTGTCTTTCCCAAAAGGATTGAACTAGGTTCACATAAGTATTAGCACAGGGGGTGCCCATTGCTACCCCCTGTACTTGTCTATACATGTTGTTCGCACAGATAAGCACATTGTATTCTAGTACCAAACCTAATAGGTTGGCCAACAACTCCAACATCATTCCTTGCATCAAGTGCAAATCTCTTAGCAAGAGGGAAATGGCTTTTATCCCTTAATCATTGCTTATGACTGTGAATAAGTTTTTAATATCAAGTGTTACCATAATATATCATACCCTGTCTTCTCCATTTATGTCTTCTTTCAGGAAGGCAAGGAAATGCCCTGTATCTCTAAGTATCTCTTCCAGCATTATTAAATGGGGTCTGAATGTATATTCCAACCATATGGAGATGTTTTCAGTAATCCATCCCCTTCCTGAGAAAATGGGTCTGAGGGGGGATTATACAAGTCCTTATGTACTTTGGGTAGGGCTTTAAATATTGGGATGACAGGATGTGTCTATCCATAAAAATTCTAATAATTCTTTATCCATTAAAACTATGGCTTCCATATATTTCATCCTATCCTGAACCTCCCTGATTAAACTATTAACAGTGATATGTGAAATGTGAACAAATGTGTTGGCATCAGATAATAATTCTTCATATTTATCATAATATGTATTTCTGTTCATGACCACCACTGCTCCCCCTTTATCTGATTGTTAAATTATTATCTGTGTGTTTCTCTGCAAATCATTGAGTGCTTGCCTCTGCTGTATAGTTAAATTATGAAACTTCCTATTGTTAGTGTCCTGCAAATATAACATAATCTCATGTTCACATACTTTAATGAATGTCTGTATATTCGAATTAAACAATGGAACAAAACAACTGGGCTGTCTTAATGCAAACTGTTGTGTTTAACTTTCAATGGCATACATCTCCTTCAACATGACATTTCTACCAAACATCATGATGTCCATAATGATCTCACTAAAATTACTATCCCGAATAGGTACAAATGTTAACCCCTTGTTCAGTACAAAAAGTTCATCTTTTATAAGAACATGATCAGACAAATTAAAAACAATGCAGTCACCAGTCACTGTGGAATTCTTCTCTTCTTCGCTCCCCTGCTCTTGCTGTGCGGGCATTTCCATTCATCCTTCTTCTTTACTGGAGCTGGTAAATGTGCAAAAAAATGCTCATTGCTCTTTTCTATGACCAGGGCCTTGGATCTAGCCCTCAAACATAACCCCTTACTGCCAGTGTCTTCACTGGTAAAAGGGTGTGCCAAATCAGCATTAGAGGCTACAGATGTAACCCCTCCCTCTATTGTTATTCTTTGTGATGTTACATTGTTATTACAATTGTCCCCTTCCTCATTGCAACTCCCCACAACAATCTCTGCTTCTCGCAACATGTCTCGTAGCTCGGGTTCTCTCCCCTTCATCACTGGGTGTGTCCCTGTCATCATCTGGCGTCCCTTCTCATTGGTCATTTCCCTGGAAACATTATTGTTGTTCCGGCCACCTCTCCATGCTGGCACCAACCTCCTGGTCGGCTCCACAGATGTTGTGGATAGTATATTAACTGAATTAACATTCTTAACATTTTCCCTTGGCCAAACAAAAATTTGTCCTGACATGAAGCCATTATAGTCTCTTTGTAACTTCTTGGCTTTAAGTTGCTGCATTCTCTGATCAGTGGTAGAGAAGATGCAATATGCATCATCTAGGCATTTAATGTACCTCTCCTCTTTAAACTCTGTCTCCAGTCTATGTTGCAAAGTCTCCACCTCCTTACTCAGCTGCTTTTCCTGTGGGGCAAAAAATTCTAATAGTAACTTCATATACGAGAAACCCATATTGATATTTATTTGCTGCCATTTCGCTAAAAGCTCTGGGTAATGTTCCCCTAGGGTGGGCATACAAAACACCCTCATGCCCCTTGTTACAATCCCAAACTGCAGACAAGCCTCAAAATAGTTTTGTTGCCATTGCAGGCATTTTAATTTATTAACCTTGTTAATAAATTCTTTCAAGGTCTCCTCAAAACTAGAGTCTAATTCAGTACTTACAGGCCCCATGACTCGCCACTCTGTAAGAACATGCAGATTCAAGTTCAACAGCGGATTGCCCACCATAACCAAGTTCATTCTAGCCCTTTCAGCCCAGGTAGATGAGGAAATCCTTAATACACCTTCCTTCTCCTTGTTCATGGAAAGAGTGTCCTCCATAGCGTGTGAGGTCTCAAGATACACAAAAATCCAAGAAAAAAAGTAAAAAGACCTCACTTAAGGTCAAGCTGCCAAGCACAACAATCCACGTTAAAAAGAAAAACTGCAATAGACCACCATTAAAAGCGACCGTTAAATAGCACCATAAAATGATAAAATGCACCAACTGAATAAACGATATAAAAGATGAGTGCTTTCGGGCTCCTGCCCTTCATCAGATAAACTTGTATGTTTAATACATTGAACTTAAACCAAGTGACAGCCAATCAAGATTCAATACTGAACCCGCCGATTTTTAAGGGCGGGTTTAATTGGAATGACCTGATTAAGCCCTGGACACCTATGAGCCAAAAGCTCCACTACTCATCTAGTTTCTTCACATTCACTAGTATTTTTTATATCACCTCCCCTGATGTTTAATCGAACATTCCATATCGCCGTAAAAGTAAAATAATGTCCTTCATTGCTAGATATGTGCCTAAATAAGGCATTATGCTCATTCTTCATCCTTATGGCTGATAAATGTTGTAAAATCCTAACTTTAAACATACAATTCGTTTTGCCTACATAATAACCCCTGCAGGCTTGACAGTTGGCTAAGTAAACAATATTTTTGTCCTGCAATTCACCTATCACTGTTAATAGTTTAATCAGGGAGGTTCAGGATAGGATGAAATATATGGAAGCCATAGGTTTAATGGATAAAGAATTATTAAAATTTCTATGGATAGAACATCCTGTCATCCTGATATTTAAAGCCCTACCCAAAGTACATAAGGACTTGTATAATTCCCCTCCTCAGGCCCATTGTCTCAGGAAGGGGATGGATTACTGAAAACATCTCCATATGGTTGGAATATACATTGAGACCCCATTTAATAATGCTGGAAGAGATACTTAGAGATACAGGGCATTTCCTTACCTCCCTGAAAGAAGACATAAATGGGGAAGACAGGGCAGGATATATTATGGTAACAATTGAGGTTAAAAACTTATTCACAGTCATAAGCAATGCTTATGGGATAAAAGCCATTTTCAGCTTACTGAGAGATTAGCACTTGATGCAAGGAATGAAGTTGGAGTTGTTGGCCAACCTATTAGGTTTTGTACTAGAATACAATGTGCTTATCTGTGCGAACAACATGTATAGACAAGTACAGGGGTAGCCATGGGCACCCCCTTTGCTAATACTTATGCGAACTTAGTTCTATCCTTTTGGGAAAGACACTTTGTATTGGGGTCACAAAATGCCTGGAGAGGTAAAGTATGCCTGTATAGGCACTTTGTGGATGACGTTTTTATGTTATGGAAGGGGGATGAAGGAGAGTTGAAAGAATTTATACTCTATCTGGAATCGGCCACCACATTTCTTAAATTCTCAGTAAGCTTTTCAAAAACTATGATAGATTTCCTGGATGTTTGAATAATACAGGATGAGTAAGGTTTCAAGACAACTTTATATAGGAAGGAGTATTGGAAAAACAACATACTGACTTATGACAGTATGCATCCAAGATTTACATTTAAGAAAATTATTGTGGGTCAGTTGGGGTGGGTATCCAGGATCTTCACAGAAGAGAATGACTTTGAGATTGAAGTACAGAACTTAGAGAAGTTTTTTTTTTTGGAAAGGGGGTATAATAGCAATCAAATGCATAATGTTACATAGTCCAGGATGGATTATAGGAAGGACAGAATGTGCCTGTTGCTGAAACGGAACAGCAATAACAATTTGTTCACAAGAAAGGGAGTGAAGGTCAGAGAAAAAGAAGTTAGATTAATGTTCACTTACAGCAGCAATATTCATGGGATATGTGACATTATTAGGCATAATTGGGGGATCTTGATGACCGATGACAAGTTGAGAAAGATAGTGGGATATCACCCAAATTTTGGCTTCAGAAGAAATAAAAACTTGAAGGATATTTTGAGCCATGAAGGGAAGGGGAATCAATGGCAGGTTATGCATAAGGAAGGGACTAGACCCTGTGGATCCTGTAAAGCCTGCAGATATATTAACAAGGAAGTAGAATTTAAACATCCGCTTACAGGCAGGATCTATCATTTTGGTGGTAAGGGTAATTGCAGGACCAAAGCTATTGTTTACTTAGCCAACTGTCAAGCCCGCACAAGTTATTATGTAGGCAAAATTAATTGTATGTTTAAAGTTAGGATTTTACAACATCTATCGGCCATAAGGACGAAGAATGAGCATAATGCCTTATTTAGGCACATATTTAGCAATAAAGGACATTATTTTACTTTTAGTGTGATATGGAATGTTAGATTAAACATCAGGGGAGGGGATATAAAAAATACCATCGTATGTGAAGAAGCTAGATGGATACTGGAGGTTTTGGCTCATAGGTATCCGGGGCTTAATGAGGTTATTCCAATGAAACCCGCCCTTAAAAATGGGCGGGTTCAGTATTGAATTGTGATTGGCTGTCACTTGGTTTAAGTTCAATGTATTACATATACAAGTTTATCTGACGAAGAGTAGGAGCCAGAAAGTGCTCATCTTTTATATCGTTTATTCAGTTGGTGCATTTTATCGTTTTATTGTGCTATTAAACGGTCGCTTTTAGTGGTGATGTGCTGCAGTTTTTCTTTTTACTCTGGATTGTTGTGCTTGGCAGCTTGACCTTAAGTGAGGTCCCCTTACTTTTTTGCTTGCATAAAATGTAAAATAAAAGTTTTAAATGAAATCCAGATAATCATTGTAGAAGTAAAGTAATATGCCCATTACAGTATTTTTGATAAATGAGGCAAAATATACAAGTAATGGGACATTAAAATGGCTGCAGGGGGGAGGACTGAGTAAGCGGGGACCGCATTCAGCCATGTGTTTCTAAGGGGGAAGGGTGCAAACTCAAGATAGTCCCACGGGGCACAAACTCTAGCTACACCACTAATCAGTGGGCCATGAATAATGAGTTTTGGAGGTCCTAGCAAACTATAATATTCTTTTGCTAAGATTAGAATATTGCCTACCATTAAATGCCTTACTTTTACCACAAAACACACATACTGCAAGTCACCAAAAAGAAAATTCTAAGGTTCATCATCTTTTCCCTTCCTAGTGAACATCATTGCTACACATTTAAAAAAAAATGGTTGCCATTTACTATAGTCTCTGGGTTCTGGGGCCATATTTTTGTTGTCTGTTCTTCAGTTTGTGTTTGAAAGTTGGTATCCCACAATTCCATTGGAGTGGGGGGGGCTACATGATTATGTATGCAAATTATATGTTAATCAGTGCACATATTTGTACCTATTTTTCATGGGCCTTTGTCCAGATTTTTGATGTTTCCAGGTTGAAGTGTGTGTGTGTGTGTGTGTGTGTGTGTGTGTGTGTGTGTGTGTGTGTGTGTGTGTGTGTGTGTGTGTGTGTGTGTGTGTGTGTGTGTGTGTGTGTGTGTGTGTGTGTGTGTGTGCGTGCGTGCAGGGGGAGGAATTTAACTCTTTTTTTTTCTTATAGCATCCATTCTGGTCTGTCACTGGTAGAAATGGTCTGAAACCCCTAATATTTGCTATATGACCTTTTCATGTTTTTCCTGAATTCACAGCACAACAGCATGCACTGCTCTATCTTGTATAAATTATCATAACTCATTTTAAAAAAAACAAAATGTGTGTTTCTTGCTCTGACCACAGATTACATTTTCTGGATCGGTGTTATTGCTTCAGACAGTGGAAGCTGTGCAAGGCTTTTCATCCCATCACAGAATAAGGATGTTTTCCTCCTCTGACACCAAATAAATTAATTCTAAAACATTAATAAATGATGGTTGCCATTAGGAAGCCCACTGGTCAGGTGATCAACAGTTCATCTAAAACCATCTGTGGACCTACAAAGCTGATATAAGTATTTTTTTGCATTTGCTCTCACTGTCTCAGTTCTATTTAATAGTTCTGTGCTGCATTTATTAATTTGGTTGAATTTATCACTGGTTTTCAGTCTGCACTTATAAAAGAAGCTCCATATGTTTGTTACTGTACTGCTCCTAGATTGTTTTAACAGTATTCTGATATTTCCTAGCCTCCTCTAATACTGCAAAATCTGTTCTGAGTTTGCCAAAATATTTCTAAGTTTTGCAAAGATTTTCTGTGTCTGTAGAAGTCCTCCTAGTTCTGCATACATTTATCTGTATTTGGAAACTTTTCACAGAGTTTGTGAACTTAATTCCAAGGATTCCTGAGACTGCAGGAGTTTTATCTTTATTGTAAAACATTTGTTATTACACTTGAGGTCAAAACCAGTTTGTTTTACATTAAGAGGGATTTGTCTGCACCCCAGTGTGAGCAGAGGGCTGATTCAACCCATCCAAGTTGGGAACTGCTGAAGGAAGGCTTATTGTGTGTTTATTTGATTGGCCTGAGGGCTTAACTGTGTAAAAGTCTTTCATTGTGCTGGTACAAAAGCCTCACATTTGCACTATGCACAAACACAGTTACCATGCCATGTATATTAAGCAAACCTCTCCAGTTTAACATCCTCTATAGGAAACACTGTCCATAGTCTCCCACTGATCATAGCTGCCCATAGAACTGCCTGTTTGCACAGAAGGCAGTACTATTGAAGGTCATTTAATAGTATACTACTAAACACTCTCACTTAGACCTTTAAGTGTCTCTCCCCCACTCCTTCCAATCTACTAAGGATTTGGTAAATGGATAGGAGCTTCCCTGTCGTATCTTTTTCTGACCTGGTTGATAAAGGCATCCTGAGGCAATATAGTAACCTCCTCATGTTCACTGCCAACCATTTAATTTTAGAACATGCAAACACAGTGTGTGAGAGATGTAGATACACAATGTGATTGAAGACAAAGGTTTCACATACACACACAAAAAAATGCAAACCAGTTTGTCAGCATAACACTCAAAACATTCACTACCAGCACTAAGGTGCAAACACATAGACCCACGTATGTGGAGGTGCTCACTTGTAATCTACTGAAACTTTCAAGACATCCTAAATGCATCTCTCAGCAGCCCCCTGCAGACTCAAAAAAACCCAGCACCTCACACAACACGTAACTCTGAAAATCATAATAGCCCCACTTCCAAGCTCATAAGGCAACACACCACACAGCCAAACATTCTAGTTAGTGGAGATCCCATTGTAAGACATCCTGATTCCCCCCTTACTATGCTAAACAAGGAAGGATCACAGTGAGCTGTCTGTCTGGAACCAGGATTGACAAGATCACATGCACTTAGATCTTTAAACCACAAGTACCAGTATGACATGGTCATAGTCCATGTGGGCATAAATGACTTAAGATGCACTTCACTGAACTACATGAAGAGAGACATGATGGAGTTCTCTGAATATGTGACCCAGGCAGGTATGAATCTAGCCTTGAGCAGCATCCTACCTTCACCAGTGATGGTGCCACAGTACCAGCAAAAACTGATTGACTTCAACAATTGGCTTAGTTTCTGGTGTCACAACAAGGGAACATAATTCACAAACCATGATGGTTTGCCAGAAATGGTTTACAGTTGCCACCATTTGGCTTCCGGATATTGGCAAAAACTTTATCTAGCCTCATAGTGCATTGTTAAACCCTCCAATATAACAGAAATCAGTCACAACTACCTAAAGGTACTGCTGCTCAGTGCTAGGAGTTTGACTAAAACAACTGCACTCCCTGGAGGCACTTTCCACCCTAGAGAATGCAGACATATGTGCAGTCACAGAAACATGATTTAGAACCATGGAAAGCACCCCAGATATCAAAGGCTATAATGCCTTTCATACATTTTGATCCCCCTCAGCTTATGATAAAACAAAAGGAGGAAGTGTCTCAGTGTTCATAAAGTACAAGTACACTTCTAGACTGGCCCAACACAATGATTCACTTGAGCTGCTCAATACCCAACTAATCATAGGTGTGACCCCCTATTGTATTCTTGCTAGCTACAGATCCCCTAACATGAGTCTGGAAAACTACACCTCCTACTTAAACCTACTGGAATCTCTTAACATTCAGCCTGACACCATATTTATGGGTGACTTCCAACACCCCTCCATAAACTGGGAGACTTATATGACTCATAATTCACTCTCCTCAGAGGTTTTTGTATTTTGTCAATGCAAACACCCTGAAGCATCTAGTTAGCTCCACAGCTAGAGGTACAAATATCCTATACCTAGTACTCACAAACATTGGGGATGCTGCTCCATAGACTAAATAGACAATAATGGTGTCACTGTCAAAATATTCCAAACTTATTGTAAACACACCAAAAAGTTTATTATAAAGCTTTCGGGTCTCACACCCTTCATCAGTACAAATAAAATGAGCACATTCAGCATTTAAATAGGAGATTAAAATCAAGTCACATGCTTCAGCCCAACCCTTTACTCATTCAGCAATCAATTCTTAAAAAGACATACATAAAAAACTTTTAAAACACATTTAAAAATACAAAAATGAAGTATTCACTTATTAAACATTTCTAATATCAATTCACTTTTACAGCAGAACAAATAAATATTGTATTTATATTTTATAACAATTCACAACTTCTCTCTACGTCTTTTAATCAAAACTGACTTTAAACTAATGGCATTATTCAAACCAGGAAAACAGTCTGCCTGCAATCTAACTATCCATTCAAACTCTTTAAGTTCTAATAAATTATTCATATCCCCTTTTCTTAGACCTGTTCGTACTATATCCAATATTCTAAATTTAAAAGTATGCTGCTCTCCCTTATCTTGAATATGTTTATTTAATGCATTTGTTATAACACTTCTTCTTATGTCAGATTTATGTTCTATAATCCTTTCCTTAAGCTTCCTAGTTGTCTTACCAACATAGAACGATGAACATAATGTGCAGGTTGCCAGATATACCACTTGTAACATACTGCAATTTGTCAGTGCTTTCATTGTAAATACTTCTCCCGTGGTGGGGTGTTTAAAGTAATCTGTACCTTCATATAGGTCATTACAACAGGAGCAATTATAGCATTTTCTTGTTCCTGCTGTTGTCTCTAATTTAACTGTATTTAATTTAAAATCTTTGTAACATAATTTTTGTTTTAATGTTTGTGAATTCCTGTATGCATATCTTGGCCTTTCTCCCACTATTCTAACTATTTCTGGCATAGCCATTAATATAGGCCAATGTCTTTCTATTATTTTACAAACATTATAAGTATTCAGATTAAAAGTAGTGAGCTATCTAACCACATTATTACCCTTATTTATATTGTCCTGATTTTTTATAAGTCCCCCTCTTAGTATTGGCCTATATCTATCAGCCCTTTTTTTAACACCTCTTCATATGCCATATTTATAATTCGTTCAGAATATCCATTATTATAAAATTCCTGCTTCATACTATTTACCTGTTCTCTAAAGTAACTCTCAACCGTATTCAATTTACTTATTCTTATAAATTGCGCCTTAATTATTCCCTTAAAAGTGTAGGGAGCATGCATACTACTTCTATTTATATACCTTGAGGCATCTACTTCTTTCCTATGTACTGTGGATTCTAATATACCTTCATTTTTAAATAAACACACATCCAAATAATTTATATTAATATTTGATGCCTCCATTTTAAATTTCAAAAAATGTGTTGATGTATTTAAATATTGTAAATATTCATTTAACTCTGATTGTGAGCCACCCCACAACAAAAAACAATCATCTAAAATCCTCTTATAGAGAAGTATTTTCTCATTTAGTTGAAAATCTTTATTTAATATTGCCTCCTTCTCCCATTCATACAAAACTAGGTTTGCATATGTGTTAGCAACTGAGGTACCCATCGCTACCCCAGTTAGCTGCAAGTATGGTTCTCCATCAAATATAAATACATTATGTGATAACACTATCTCAAGAAGTGTGCAGATATTTTCTATTTCCCTTCCACCCATTTTTATTTCCTCATTCAAAAAATTACGTACTTTTCTAGAGGCACAACAACAGATTGTAGTAATTAATATGGCTATATATGAGCTACAACTTGATGATTTGAGTATTGATTTGTTTAACTATTTGGCTGTCCCTTGTCCTAGGATCCCCCAGATTTATGGTATTCCAAAAATCCATAAGGACTTAGAAAATCCACCACTGAGACCCATAGTATCAGGTGGTGGATGGATTACGGAACCTATTTCTAAATATTTGCAGAATGTACTGGGGAAATATATACAAAAGTGTTCTACAGTACTTAAGGATACTAATGACTTTTTAGACACCTTGTATAATTGGTGTAATCTCTATGAGCCAAAAGAATATATAATGGTAACCCTTGATATAACATCACTATTTACCGTTATACCTAATACATATGGTGTGGAAGCGGTACGTAATTTTTTGAATGAGGAAATAAAAATGGGTGGAAGGGAAATAGAAAATATCTGCACACTTCTTGAGATAGTGTAGAGAAGTATTTACAATGAAAGCACTGACAAATTGCAGTATGGTACAAGTGGTATATTTGGCAACCTGCACATTATGTTCATCGTTCTATGTTGGTAAGACAACTAGAAAGCTTAAGGAAAGGATTATAGAGCATAAATCTGACATAAGAAGAAGTGTTATAACAAATGCATTAAGTAAACATATTCAAGATAAGGGAGAGCAGCATACTTTTAAATTTAGAATATTGGATATAGTACGAACAGGTCTAAGAAAAGGGGATATGAATAATTTATTAGAACTTAGAGTTTGAATGGATAGTTAGATTGCAGGCAGACTGTTTTCCTGGTTTGAATAATGCCATTAGTTTAAAGCCAGTTTTGATTAAAAGACGTAGAGAGAAGTTGTGAATTGTTATAAAATATAAATACAATATTTATTTGTTCTTCTGTAAAAGTGAATTGATATTAGAAATGTTTAATAAGTGAATACTTCATTTTTGTATTTTTAAATGTGTTTTAAAAGTTTTTTATGTATGTCTTTTTAAGAATTGATTGCTGAATGAGTAAAGGGGTGGGCTGAAGCATGTGACTTGATTTTAATCTCCTATTTAAATGCTGAATGTGCTCATTTTATTTGTGGATGCTGCTCCATCCCATACATTAACTCCTCCTTGGTAAGCTCTAAACATAAAATGATCTCCTTTCATATTAAAACTAACCAAGAACTCCCATCAAACTCCAAACCTGTCAAGAACTTTGCTAAGATCAATTACCTCAAACTAAGTAATAACGTATTAAACTTCTGAACCCGTCTGAACCTGGATGACACTGAGGCCTACTCTGAGCTGTACACAAAAGCACTGTACAACTACATTCATAGGTACATAGAGGAGGCAGTACCTCTCTGAGTCAAACCTATGATTACTGGCAAAAATAAACCACCCTGGTGGACCCCTAATATAAATAGGCTATTGAAAAAAAAAAGAAAAAAAATCCTCTCCAAAACCAAGTAGGAATAGACAAAACAGTGCAAAAAGATAGTCACCTGTCTAAACAAACAAAGAGCTGGTCAAATCTGCTAAAGTAAACTATGAGGCAAAGATAACCTCCCAAGTGAAAGATAACCATAAGGCTTTTTTAAATTATTTTCGTAACCTCAGGGGAAATGCTCAGCAATGTGCCAAGTTAACCATGAATGGCAACACTTATACGCAGGCTGAAACTATAGCAAACCTGCTGGCTGACAATTTAGCTCACTCTCCCCCATCACCTCCAACCACAAACAAAGATATACCTACAACAATCCCCCTACCTGCCATAATGAGGGAACAGGTTCTTACTGTGCTCACTAAAGCCAAAACACTGCCTCCATGGGTCCTAACAACATTCCAGGATGCTTCTTAAATAGCTTAAAACAGAATCTATCAGTGCCACTAGAAACCCTCTTTAACTACAGATTTGGGCTGGTTTTGTCCCAGAGGAATGGAAGACTGCAACAGTCATCCCTCTGTACAAGGGGGGGGGGCATCAACTGACCCAGAGAAGTTCAAACCCATAGGCTTCTGCAAGATCATGTAGAGAATTATCATGGACCTGATCAATAATGATATAGGAACTCTCAAAACACTGAAAAAGACCCAATCTGGCTATGCCAAAGGGAGGTCTTGCCTGCTCAATGTGATGGACTTCTTTAAGAAAGTCACCAGGTCTATGGATGAGGGTAAAATGGTATACACTGCTTATCTAGACTTTGACAAAGCTTTTGATACAGTTCCCCACTCTGAGAAAATAGATAAACCTACTGAGTTAGGCATAAACCCCTACATCATCAGATGGATTGCAAACTGGGTCATTGACAGGACACATTGTCTGGACAGGTGAATTCACCTCCGATAAGAAACCTGTTATTAGTGGTACCCCACAGGGCTCAGTGTTGGGACCCCTCCTGTTTGATATATACTTCTCTCAAGTGAAGGCTAATGTTGGGGGTCTCTGGTTCACCAAGTTCACTGATGACTGTAAGCTGGGAGCAAACAATGAATCCGCAAATGATGTTGACTTCCTACAAACAGGCCTAAAAATGACAAATGATCGGTGCCAAAACCATGGACTGAGACTAAATACAAAAAAATTCATAATCATACTCTTTGGTAAATCAGATATCCCTGCAAATTGTAATATTGATTGCACACTACTAAAAGTAGATCCACTGTTGAGGAACCTAGGAAACAGATAGTAACCTAAACTTTGACTGCCAGGTAGCTAAGGCAGTGAGGAAATTCTTCTGTGTGACTCAATTTATAAGTAAAGGGATGGCACCAAGATCAAAGGAAGTCATAGTGCCACTGTACTTGGCCCTCATCAGGCCCATAATTGAGTTCAATGCTCCCTTCTGCATATACTTAACCAGGCACTTACACCAATTGGAGTGGCCTTAGAGGTTTCTTACTAAAAAATACAAAGAGTAAGACATATGTCTTATGCAGATTGACTAAAAGCCCTGTGCCACCAGGGAAATACTGCCAGTCCAGCTATCTGGAATTTTGTAAATAATTATATGTCACTTGAAAATATTAATATGATTTATATAGAAATGTGACACTGCCAGCTCAGCTATCTGGAATTTTGTAAATAATCATATGTCATTTGTGAATAGTAATATGATTCATATGCTTGTCCTACAAATGTAAGAGAACTGTATGTTATGTATTGAGCCCACAGTGTAACCTACTGGAAAAGAGCAGAAATATATATAAACTATATACCTGTGCAAATGTATGTTTTAATAGTAGAAGCTGGAACATACAGAGTTGACTTGCAAAACTTTAATAAAATAAGTGGAAATTGTTTTACAATTCTGTTATCTCTTAGTTTCAGCTCAGCACAGACACAATGTCTAGAGCTAAAGGTTTTTCTATTGTCTTGAAACAGAAATAATTACTAGGTTTCAAATGTAAAAGTGTTTTATTGCTCTATGACTTCCTAGCAGCTGCACACTTCTGAGAGATATGTATTTTTGACACAGAGGTGTTAAATTCTAAGTATCTGTTTAGCCTGGGCACTGAAGTCAGGTGACAAAGAGTGATGTCACCCTAGCTAACCCAGCAGTAATGTTGGATATTAATTTAAGAACTCTCTCAGAGAGAAAGTTTGTGCATTTTGCATCTTGTCTTGGACCTAGAAACATCCATTCATCATCATCTGCATTTGCCTTGCTAAGTCCTCTTCATCAACTACCACCTTTAATATCATGTCCAGCAACAAAACCACTATCTCTCCCATAGAGCACACACAACTCTGTGGTGTAGAGATTGATAACAATCTCAGATTTGATACTCACATCTCCCAGACCATCAAGAAAGTCCACAAAAAACTAGGTACCCTCTACAGAAGTAGACAATTCCTTACCCAACCAATAAAAGTAACCATAGCCCACACTCATCTCATTTCTACCCTACTTTATGCCTCACCTATTCTAACCAACCTTAGAAAAGCAGACCTAGCTAAGCTTGACTCATGCTACAACAAAATCGCCAGATTCGCCTCTGACTCCACATTTAGATCTCACCACTGCTCATCCTTGAAGCAACTCAACTGACTGGAACTTCACCAACTCTTACACTACAATCATCTTGCTCTGGCCCATAAAATTATGTATCATCCAGAAAAAAACCCTGCACTACAAAACCTACTTCACCTCCATAGCAATAACAGGACTCTTCACTCCAGTAACAAATCTATTCTAAAAGTAACTAAATCTAATAATACTGCAGGTGACTCCCTCTTCTCTAATTATGTATCCAAATTTGGAACGCTCTACCCAGTCATATACCTACTATGATCTCCTTCACTCAGTTTAAAAAAATCATTAAAAACCCATCTCATTAATAGTTGGCTATGCACCTGCACTACACCAGATTAGACCCTCCTGTAGTTTACCCCCTCCTCCACTATGCTCACCACTCCTATTCTTATATGACAATTTTTAATTGACAGCTAATAGGTCTAGGTCCTAGGGCTGTACATATACATATGATTTAATAAAAATTAGATTTTGTTTTGGTTTAGATTTTTCATCAACCATTATGATGATGATGTTTTACACTTGTCACTCCAGCTATTATGTCTTGTAGTCTTGAGACTTTAGTAATGTTGTATTACTTCTCTGTTTCACCAATTGTGTTATTATGTCTGTAGTTACTACTTGACCTATCTATAACTGTACTTGAATGTAACTTTTCTTTGTAACTTTTGTCTATACACTATATATTGCATGTTTTATTATTTCTGGAGCTCCCCCCCCCCGGACCCCACTGAAAATGGGACCTGTGTCCAGTGGACTATCCTGGTTAATAAATGTAAAATAAATAAATAATAAATAAATAAACTAGGGTACTGTGATATCTCTTAGATATAGATAGGGATATAGTAAAGATTAGTTTAGATGTTTTCTGTATTTATTTGAGATTGTCCTGCAATGTTGTTTTAAAATATTTCCTGTGATTCTGAACTCTATAGTTACTGTGTTGTTTGAGTATTGTATTGTTCTTTTATTATTTATTATTAAATATATTTAAACTTTTAATTGTGGCTGGTTTGCTTAGAGATATTTAAGCTCTTACAGTACTTGCATATGTATTTGGTGACAGTGTAAAGGCCACCCCAATAAAATTGATCTTGGTCACA
The DNA here is from genome assembly GCF_019279795.1 of Protopterus annectens. Lineage (NCBI taxonomy): Eukaryota > Metazoa > Chordata > Ceratodontiformes > Protopteridae > Protopterus > Protopterus annectens. Next base: position 531,613,662 of record NC_056733.1, read on the forward strand.
CTTAGCATTTGGATAATAATAACATTACACAGTAGGATTGGGCACCCTTTGTAAGGGCCTTAGAGTAGCTGATAAGTAGTGGTTGGTGGCAGTGATAACTACCTTATAGTCTGGGCAGAAGGGGACATAGCTAGTAAACCTGCCAGGAGTGTCTGTGTGTTTGTATATAAATCAAATCTCAAAGTGTATATGTGTGTGTGTGTGTGTGTGTGTGTGTGTGTGTGTGTGTGTGTGTGTGTGTGTGTGTGCGCGTGTGTGTGTGAGCTACTTGGGCAGGGACATGAAGCACTGATTGGACAGAGAGGGTGCTGGAGGTCTTGGCTTGACCACTCGGCTGAGATCTTAACCCTATAGCTGTGCCAGTGGGGAGTCTTATTGGGGGTGTGGAGAAAGAGGCAGAAACTAGCCCCAGACTGACTGTGATCTCTATGTGCTCTTAAGGGAAATTGTACTTTACTATGTGTGTACTTGTCATCCTCCCAATGTGTACATCCCTCACTGGTGCTAGTAGTGAGGATTGAGGCTCCTTGCTTACTGGGCCAGTGCAGGGGCGTCACAGGCCCTATCCCATTTATTCCATCTCATATTGTTAATTGAAAGGTGAATTATGCAAAATCTACAAGGCATTCTCTTATCCAGTCCTGATGAAAATATTACATATTGGCAAGAAAAATTATACAAGGGTGACATGTTCCATGGACCTGAACCTTATTTGTGACTCTAACAGAACTTGCTGGAGAGACAGATTTGGATCCGAAAGGCTACATTGTCTATGTAATAAACTTCCCATCTTCATAAAATGAAGCTTGTCCCTCACTCACTTCAAGATGAATTTAGGTAAATGGATGGGGAACCATAAATTCACTCCTGGAGTACTGCCCATGTCCTTTATGAACACAGGCAGTCTGTAAAATGACTTAGGGCTCCAAAACCCAAAGGCCCACTATCCTATAATACTGTCATATCCTGGGTATTATTGGCTAGGTTTTTGTAAAGGCTCTTGTGCCACTGGTCTAGTAATCACCTATGAACCTATAAGAAGGCTAACAGCAAAATAACAAACATGGTAAAGTAGGGTGTTCTAAAATACCAGACTTTCCTTACTTCATCTAATGGCTTAAATATTTAGAGTGAGTCCAACAATCATTCTAGTTGCATCTTTAGAACCTGAAAAATATTTATAAAGTACTTAAGTGTTTGTTTACTGATTTGTAATAACCCACAATAACCATTTGATATGCTTCTGAGTAATGCAGGACACATGGCAGTAACTGGTAGAGCCTACCACACACATCACTGGTATAATGTACTGGTTGCTTCTACGGCCACTCAACCACTCACCACGATGGCCAGTCCAATTCACCAACTTATTTTTCTCCTGAAAGGTAATTTCATAGTCACTGGGGTGTCATTGGTGGAATATTAATCAATGGGGTTCAACTGCAAAGAAAGGAGCAAATTATAGCCATTTATTGAAATATGCAACAAATAACTTTGAATCAGAGTGGTCAACAGGGAAGAATTAAAACAATTACAGTTTGTTGTTGGCTCCTGAGGATTAAAGTTGTCTCCAGTCAGGGAAAGATGGTTGCCCTAAATTCTATGGGGATAAACAACTGTGTTTGTACTGGGTGGGTGGAAGGGTGTGGGGTAAGTATATAGTGGGATGTTTAGGAACAGCTATGTCATCTGGTCAAAAGTCCTGCTTGGCTTAATGCATTTTCTGACAGTGAAGGCTGGGATTAGAACTTCTTACACTTGGCTATACTTAAAGAAGTGAGGAAAACTATAATTGTTTTAGTCTTGACCTTGGGTGCAGTCACTTGAAGAAATTTGGCCACATGTGGCTGTTTAATTGTGAGAATTAAACCTATGATTGTGTTTTCTGCTATGACTTATTCTGCTCTACTGGAGGACTCTGAGATAAGATCTCATCAATGGGACCCTGTGTCTTGGATTTTGGCATGGGGCTAGTTTTATATGTTTTTAATACATTTAAATGAATTAGCTGTGTCTCTTTTGTATGGAATTAAGAATGCTCCAGTAATTAACTTATTATTATTGAATAAGTGATTTTTAGACATAATTTTGTTTTGAGCAATTTTTGGTCCAAAATGACCTGTATTAGGTTTAGTTTTATTTGTTCATCCCCTTGAACCTGATTTATACTACTGGCCTGGCCCTCAGTGTTCAACTTCCACACCAGATTTGTCAGTATTCTCATAACACCCACCCCCCTGACTGGTTCCAGTGGTGCTGGGCCAGTCATGGATCTTAAAGGCATCTTGGGAACTCAGTCATCTGTGCTTCCATCCAGAGTTTTGTTTTCATATATATTACTCACTTTTCCTTTTTCCGCTTCCATGCTCACTGCTTGTGTTTGGATCATGCCACCCTTAGGGAGTGTCACCAGCAAGCATGCCCATCCCTCCCTATTGCTCATTCAGTCACCCAAGCTTCTAATTGCACCTAGGTTGGCTAGGCAGTATCCCTTTATGCCATCAGAACAGCTTTCCTGTACCTGTTTTATGAGCACTTTTTTTTAAATATATGTATTATATACTGGGACTTTTTCTCTTATAAGAAAAAGTACTCTGGCTTCATGATGAGATGAATATAATGTTTCCTTTGCTTTCAAAATCTCTAGAACACTGGATATTGCCAGGAAATAATGGATGGGGCATGCCTGTTTGATAGTACAAATGACGTGGACTGAAATCTGCATAAGAACAGGAAATTCCCACTTAGTGTTAGTCATTCTGCTGCAGCCCATTTAGGTGATGCCAGTTCATTGAGAATGGGATGATTAAACTTGCAAGCCACCAATGGGGGCATTAATGTTTCTTATGGACTATGATGACCATGAATTTATGATATTGCAGACAGACGTGTACCATATGTTCTCATGCATATGGAGGCTTATGTGTGGAATAAATCCTGTAAAGTAAGTTGCCTGTTTAATTAATTGGACTGAATAAAATGAGTTGTACTGATTCAGGCTATGAATAATCAACCTGCTTCCACTTTTGCTTTTATTCAAATTCCAGTGCTTCCCTCACTGGATATATTACTGTTCTTCTGCCTGTCATCCTTTCCTCTGGTAAGCAGTGCTAAATTATACCAGGGCAATTTGCACATCTAGACCATTGGGGTGTGTAATAATTTACTTGGACATCTGTATTTGAATACTGTGGCTGTTTTGGATCTGCACTTCAATTTATTGAGGCTGTTGGAGGCGTTTTAGAAACAAATTAATGTTTAACAATAATTCCATGTTCTATAAAGAGGTTTCTGGAGGTCTGATGATCTCCATTTAAAGAAGCGGGAGTAACATACAGATTTCTTGCCTGCCATACACTTGTGAGGTAAATTGATTTGTTGCATTTCTTCAAATGGCTGGTTCTGGTTGATTTCAGCGGTTGCTCTGATGAGAAATTGTTGCTGAAGAGTAGAGACCCCCCCACACACACACACATTTCATGGAAAGGGTAGAATCAGACATAGGAACTGATTTGTTTGCCTATCTTTTCCCCAATAGCACTTACTGTTGATTTTATCTAATACCACCAATTATAAGCAGTTGCAACTTAAGATCTGATGGTATTTTATATACCTGCTTGAAAAGTGTGGCTTCAAAAACATGCTGTGGTTAAAAGAAAACATCTTTTCTGTTTGGTTTTGTTTTCTGATATTGTCAGATTGATGGTTTAAAGATGAGGGCTGAAATCTGAGGCAAGATGTAACCACTCACTGTCGAACAGACAGGATTAGTCTAAAGTGTTATGAATTCAAACGTCTTTTATTTTTGGTTAGAAATCTGAGTCCCTTTTCCAGGAGATCTGTAAAATATTATTTGGGTTGCTTCGCTTTTGGACTGCCAGCAGGTTGTACTGTGTAACCTCTATCTGGAAAATGCTTTCCCTCATAAAAGTCTGAACAAAGCTGATCATTTATTTAATGCAGGTATCTAGCAAAATTGATGATATTCAGACAAACTACATAGTAATAGTTTGAATAATGGACATCATGCTAAGGCAGATGGCCTTGTTTGACATGATTTAATCCACATGAATGACAGGATATTTGGATGATAGCTTCTAAGTTGTCACAATTACTGTGGTTGATATCCTGGCTGGTACAATGAAACTGCTGTTGTATTCTCTTGCTGCACATGTTCTGTCTGTGGGAAAGGCAATCTGGAGCTCTCTGACCCTTGTCACCTTTTCACCTTTACAGGGGAAGTAGATACTGGCATCACTACTCAAAAAATACTTCTCTAAGCAGTGTGTCTTCATAGCTTTGCTATTAATGAAAGTTGTTGAAAAGATAGTGAGACTGCAGACAGGTGCCTACTTGGTATTCACACCATGTTTTGGACTGGCTTTAGTTTATTTTCCAGAAGAGTATAACTCATTCAGTTCTTATGCAGGTTATTCATCAATCTTCTTGTAAACAGTGATCATTAGAAGTCTCACCTAGGATCATCCTCGATCTTCAGTAAGTGACATTGGACCTTAACCAACTGCCATACTGTTGAGGAAAAATATCTGTTGTAGCCCTCATTTGTGTTTAAATCACACTCCAGTTGTGTGTTTCAGAGAGCAGATTGCGGATTTATTTTCTCTAGTCAGTGCTCTCTGCTTTTTGGAATAGGTTTGCATTTGCCACCTAATTTGCATTAGTTAGGTTTTCAGCTAAATCATTGTAGATTAAATCTGAACAAAACTGATTTTAAGTTGTACAGCCAGCTTTGTGGGATTATCCTACCTCTGTCTGCAGCAGGATGAATCCCTGACTGTGAACTGGATGACATGAATTTGAATAGCAACTCAGGTGCTGGAAGAGCCAGGTGGGGTAGGGTGGGAGTGAAAGGCTTGCCCATTCTGTGTGTGTTTGTGTATGTGTGTGTGTGTGTGTGTGTGGGGGGGGGGTAGTAGCTTCTCATTTTGCTAGTTTGCTCCCTTACAAGTGGAGGCTTGGATGTCACTAAGGCTGTTGACTGGGGTGATGTGGACTTGGCTCTCCCAAGCCAATGAAGCTAACCTTCATAGTGACTGTGGGAGTACCCACACATAATGGGTGGGTATAGAAGAACCCTGCAGTGACATGAATGCCCATATCAGCCACCAGGTAGTGGGACTAGAGACCTAAGCAGAAAAAAAAAACATAATGGCTGCCAGAATAAGAGTACCCTCAATTTGCTATCACTATACAGGAAGCAAATAAGCTAAGAACAGTTCTTGCCCTAGGAGGAATGAGAGGACCAGTGGATTGCAAAGGGTGCTGATGGTTGGCAGGTAGTGGGGACCTCAAAACGGGTCCCTGTCAGTTCAGCAAATGGCATTTTCAGTGCATTTACATCGAGCATGCCATTCGTTGAACTGTTCATACTGAGATTGCGGTACAGTGAGGATCGGGAAATTTGCCCTTTCCCCACTGTAGTGTAATTGCAAAGTTGATATATATAATTAGCTGGGGGTGTGGGGGGGCACAACCCCCCCACATGAGTGGAATTTGATAAAGAGCATTTCTGCTAAAATGCCATCTGTTGAAGTGTCACTTCGATGAAGTGATATAGACCCCCTCAAAACACCTCTGAGGTTGATCAGTGCATTTAATTTCTTCTGTCACAATGAAATAATTCACTAGTCAGTGCTTCCTTTTTCAAGGATTATGCATAAAGAAACTACTCCAGACATGTTACAGACTTAGAAGACAAATGAAGTGCATGAATACTGTGCAGGTATTATGACTGGCAACTAATTTATAGTTTAAGAGAAGACATTCACAAAAGACAATAAAGAGATTCAGGTTTCATAACCAAGTGTTAAAATAACACAAGAAGGTAGTGACATATTGTGGCTAATCCTGCCCATTTGTCTTTAACATGCTGGCACCAGGAAACAGTACACTTTATATTAAGCAAACATAATAATTTTGTGGCCACTTTGGTCTCAACATATGGTAGTATGTTACTGCAATCAGATTTACTGAAGGATGGGGTGTGAATGTAATTTTTGGCAGACAGGTGATACCAAATCAATGTGCATAGATTCTGCTTTTAGGTATTCTTTAAGGAATGAGTTAAACACCAGAATGAAATTAAAACGGAGTGTCAGATATGAGATGATGCTTTGGATGTATGAAACATAGTCTTTGCATGGATTATCACCTGCAGAATTCCATTTGTAATTTAAGGAAGAATGTTTATTGGAATAAATCCATTTCCAGAGGATATTTTTAGTGAGTAGATTTATACGGTGTCAAAATTAATACTGCAGGTTATATACATGTAATAAGTCAAGCGTTCAGCATAGGAAAGGCTGTTTGAAAGCAATTTACACCATGTAGTGAACTGTGATAAAAGGCAATTTTAAGGTAATTTTGATCAGTTGTGTTTGGGCAGGTAGAACCTGATCAGCCAATCTTTTTGTCACTTGTAGAATAATTTAATAATGCCAACATCATGTAAGGGATACAACATCTTCTGACATTTGTACTCCTCAGAAAGGACTTACCCTAGTTAATACCTGTTCTACTGAAAACGGGCTCAAATTAAACACAAAAGTGTAATATTGTTTTATTTGGCAAACAATACAAACAATACATATCCTCAACATGTTGTAGAGACAGTATGTAGTTGGGGACCTGGGTTGACAATCCCTGTCCTTTCATCATGTGGTAACTGTAACTAGAAAATTCTCCAGCTTAACTCTAATAGCTATTTGTCATTGCTCCCTTATATTCAGCATTGATTAGTCCAGTTATAGAGTGCAATCCCTTCTTTGGAATGAACTTTAATCAACATATCAAACAACTAGAGAAGCCACAGAGGTTTCTATCTAAGAATATTTCAGGCTAGATGACCATTATAATATTGTCTCCCAGCAGTTTAAGAGCATCACTTTGAAACCCACTTGCCCCACCTATTTAAAATAGGTGCTTGTTTCTGCATTAAAATCACTAAGTTTTTTTACAAAAGTTTTTTACTTTTATATTATGTTCTCTAAACTTATACTGCAAGCTTTAGGGGTAAACTTTAAATACTGAAGGAGTAGATCTTTTTATCGTTATAAGGCCAATCTGCCATTTAGTTTTAGCAATGTGTGCACTGCCTTACCTGTGAGCAGGAGTGTTAAACCTCACTGATTGCCTGATTCAGTTTGATGTTAATTATACATATGTTGAAATGAATGAATAAAACTCAGTTATTTTCCTTTTTGTATTGTGGCAATAAGTTCCTACTTAGTTTAGTTTCTGGGCTTAGGCTTCATTCCTACTACTCACCTGCTCTTGAGGTGAAATGACCATTCCTTTCTCAAACAGCTTCCCTTCCTCTCTTGGGCCAGGAACAATTCGTTTTCTTTCTGCTCATATTCCCTTAGTAACTTCAGTTGATTCATTTATAATTATCTTGTTTTCAATTCAAGCTGTATTCTGAAGTCATACTCATAAAGACTTACATGTTCTCCATTTGCTGCCCATCTACAATTCCTGATAGGACACCTCTTTGTCCTAGTTAGTGGACGGATTACTATCTGTAGACTTTTGCATTCTTTAGCCTTTTACTGCATGGGCATGCTATAAAACTCTTCAGAGCTCATTTTTTGGGCTCTTATCTACTCTACCTTATAATAATGAAAAAAATCTGAAATATTCAAATTGCATAAGTTCAACATTAGATTACAAGAGTTCTGTAATCATGGCTTGCTTACCTGAAGACAAGGCCAAAACTGAAAAACTAGGAGTGAGTGTTAGGGTGGCTGCATGGGTAAAAGATTGGTTGAACAATACGAGTTAGAATTTACTCAAATGAAACAAGGACAACTAGGGATGTACAAGAGTTGGTACTGTATATTGTGTTGAGTCCTTCTCAGTGTGTTTATAATTGATTGCACAAAGGTTCTGGAAGCAATCAAGAATGCAGAGAATGTATAAACTACAGTACCAGCATGACTCTGTCATAGTCCATGTGGGGGTGAATGACTTGAGATGTACCTCAATGGACTATATGAAGAGAGGCATGACTGAGCTTTCTGATTATGTGTCACAGGCAGGTATAAGCCTAGCCTTAAGCAGCATTCTATCTTCTCTATGGATGATGCCACAACACAAACAAAAAATTATTGACTTTAACAATTGGCTTAGCTTCCGGTGTCAGTTCAAGGGGACCCAATATTTGTCAGCCTGGGAAGACATGATTGACAGGCCACACTGTTTTGGCAGAGATGGTCTGTGCTTGTCTCTTCTAGGCTTTTGGATACTGGCAAAGACATTATCCACCCCTATTGTGCCTTTTTTTAGGCAGTGTCAAAATAACCAACCTCCCAACATAACAAAATCCTCTCTAGATAAATTCAAGGTATTGCTGCTTAATGCTAGGAGTCTAAACAAGAAACTGCATTCCATGGAAGCACTCCCCACTTTGGAAAATGCTGATGTCTATGCAGTCACTGAGACATGGTTCAAAGTAATGGAAAGAATCTCAGCCACGCATATATATATGCCTTACATATGTTCAAACCATAATCTGAGCATGAAAGAACCAAAGGAGGAGGTGTATCCATCTTCATTAAGTATAAGTACACTTCGAGACTGGTCAAACACTATGACTGTCTTGAGCTACTTCATATTCAATTAACTATAGTCAAAGCCCCCTACTACATCGTAGCTAGCTATAGGTCCTCCACCATGAAACAAGAAAAACATACAACATACCTGGACTTACTGGAGTCACTTGCTATACAACCCAACACCTTACTCATGGGTGATTTTAATTCTCCTACCATCGACTGGGACACATACAGGACCACAAACATATTGGCTCAGAGGTTCTTGAACTCTGTCAATGGAAATGCTCTGGAACAGCTAGTCAGCACACCCGCAAGAGGATCAAATGTCATGGACAGAGTACTTACTAATATGGGAGAGCATTGCACCCCCCCATGTGATGTTTTCCCTGGTAAGATTGCACCATAAATCAGTCATATCTGATGTAATTATAAGACTAGATACCCCATCAAGCATAAAAACACTTAAGAATTTTTCAAAGGCAAAGTACCTCCTACTAAGTGATGGTATAAGAAGTTTCAATGCCACCTCAAACGCAGATAACGTGGACTCCTATGCAGAGATGTGCACCTATGGCCTGTATAACCACTTAAGCAGTTGTATAGAATTGACTGTACCTGACCAGATTGAAACCAGGTCTTGCTGAAAAAACAAGCCACCCGGGTGAACCCCTAGAATAAACAGGCTATACAACAAGAGAAAGAAACTGATGTCCAAGAACAAGAAGGAACTGGCTCAGCAGAGGAAGAAACCCCTCTCTAGTTAAAACAAACAAATCAGAGATCTTGCCAAGTCCTGCAAAACTAATTAAGAAGCAAAAATCAGACCCCTAGTTAAAGATACTCACAAGGCATTCTTTAACTATGTCTGAAATCTAAAAGGGAATAGCCAGATATGCACTAAACTGGTTGTGGATGGCACCACCCATACTAAACTGGAGGTAATAGCCAACCTGAGAGCTGACAGATTTGGACAAACTTCACCCTCTGTTCCCTCCAATTATCCTCCAAAGTATACCTGCCACCATTCCTCAGCCTATTATATCAAGAGAGCAGGTCATCTCAGTGCACTCCATGGCCCAAAACATGGCATCAATGGGACCAGACAACATCCCAGGTTGCCTTAAAAATGACCTAGCAGACCCACGTGGACCCCTTTTTAACCACAGCCTGCAAACTGGCTATATTTTGATGGAATGGAGGACAGCAACAGTAATTCTTCTACACAAAAGGGGACCATCAACCAACCCTGGAAATTATAGGCCCATAAGCTTAACTATCCTCATCTGGAAGGCCATGGAAAGCATCATTATGGACCTTATTAACAAGTATATAGGTAATCTCCAAACTCTGGACCCAACACATAAACTTTATAAAATATGCAGCTATTTTTATTCAGTGATGAGGTGGCAGAGCTGTGCAATATAAACTCTGCATATGTGATTGAAAATACAATGTGCTCTGTGCACTCTGTAGAAAAATAGTATATAAAGTTGTAAACAAGGTAGTAAATCCACGACAGTCAGCACAGGAACACCAGGTAGATCAAACGAAATTTATTAAAGTGCTTTTCGGCTCACAATACGACAGCCTTCCTCAGAATAAAAAACATTGATACAACACTTTCCTTTTATACAAAAAAGGTGCAAACATGAAGCAATCATTCAATTAATTGATTAAGATAAATGTTTATCTAAAACTACTCAATCAACATTTTCTTAAAGATATATGAATGAAAATGAAATAAAATAAAATAAAATAAAATAAAATAAACATGTACCTATATGTATATACTACTAAAATTGATGCACAACAGCCTGGGACTAATTACTGCAGTAAAATCTATCAACAACTTCAGCCCATATTATTAAAGGCTAATGAAACCCATACTATATATATATATATATATATATATATATATATATATATATATATATATATATATATATATATATATGTACAAACACCTGTCTATTTTTTATTTTTATTTTTTGTTTTTTATTTTTTATTTCTTAATTAGCAAAAAAGTTTTCAATACATAAGTACTAAATGCTACTAACTTATGAGTATTGAAACCTTAAAAATGATAACTAAGTAAATAAATAAGTATATATAATGTATAATTAATAACTAAACAAATCAAAATTGTTCTCAAATACAAATATGTACATAACAAAACAAAAATAACTAATTAATAACCCAAAAAAATCATAAATTCATGGATGTTTATGTATATATATGCATGAAAAACATAAAAAACATAAAAATCCAGGAATATTTCTCATACACTTGTTAACCTCACTGAACCAACTAATTAAGAAGTTTTAGATGTTAGTTAGGTTTATCAAATTAGTTTTTTAATTATATAATATGAAAGGAGAATTCATAAAAGTAATTTTTAATTTTAATTTTATCTCACTTTAAACTATCTCACCAAGCTCTTCAATTTCAATAACACTCCTATTGATGAAGCTTCATTTAAACCTGGATAATTACCCGCATTCAATTTAATTTGCCATTTTAATTCTAGTTCAAGCAACTTTAATGAATAAGGTCCGCCTCTAGGATTAATTTTTAATCCATCAATGATCAAAAATTTAAAATAATGATCAGGGAAGCTCATAATATGTTTGGCTAATGCATTATCAGTCTTTTGATGGGTGACAGCATAGATGTGTACATACATCCTGTCTCTGAGCCTACGCTCAGTTTTGCCGACATAAAAGGCGGCACAAAGTGTACATTTAGCCAGGTAAATTATACCTTTAGAATTGCAGTTAAACTTATCATTTATTTTGTATAAAACTTTGTCCAAAGTAAATGTACTACTGACCAATACATGCTTGCACATGCTACATGCCTCACATTTAAACATCCCTGTTAACCTTCTCAGTGAATCAGGCTGAAATCTCAAAGAGTCCTTTAAATTCAGACCACGCTTAAATGTGACATTGGGTTTATGACCAAGTTTGTTTAATAGAGGTATGATGTTTTTCAACAAATTCCAATTTTTGTTCAAAATGTTTATGCATTCAGGACTCAATTTAGTATATGTGGTAGTAAATGACACAACTCTGTTTGTAACTGAGTTTGGGGTATTAGATGGACTTTCAAAATTAGTACACAGGTTTAAACACTTGTCAAACGAGTCACCTGGTTCCGTGACCTCCAACCTAACACAGTTATGTTCCAGAGAAAAATGGTTAATACTTTCACTCTCCAAGTTGTCTAATAAATTTATAGGACATGGACTATGTATAGCCAATAAAGGCCTAAAATAGTTGGTTTCTCTTTTAAATTTGACCTCGGCTATAATCTCGTCAATGAGCTCAACCAGGTAATCTCTCTTCAAAAAAGCTGATTTTAAAAATAGACATTCATTGTCAAACTCATTATTGAGAGTTACAATCCGGGCCGCTCTGACCAGTTGTCCTTTTATAACAGCTTTCTTTTGGTGAAATGGGTGACAACTTGAAAAGTGAAGGAACGAATTAGAGTAAGTTTTCTTACGATAAATTCTAGAAACATAACAGTTTAAGTCCAAGTTTTTAGATAACATGATGTCCAAATAAGGAATAGCAAAGTGGTCATATGTATATGTAAACTCAAGGAAATCAGTAGACTCGTTGAGAAAGCTAACAATATTAGATGCAATTTGGTCGTCGCCTTTAATCAACAAAAAGATGTCATCAAGAAATCGAGTATAAAAAATAACTGATTGCTTGTATAAATCAGATTTGAAGACTAGATCAGATTCCCAGAAGGCCATTACCAAGTTAGCTACGCTACCTCCACACGGTGATCCCATAGCTATTCCTCTTTTCTGTTTGTAAAACAGGGACTCAAATATAAAGAAATTGTAAGAAAGGACAAGATCTAGTAGTTCGGACACTAAATAAATTTCCTTTTTTGGAAATTTATATTTGTACATCATAAGAGTAACCCATTCAATAGCAATGTCGTGGGGTATACAAGTGTACAAGTCCTTAACGTCCACTGTTAAAAAATTATAATCGCTGTCAAATTTCAATTTATTGATCTCACTCAAAAAGGCCCAGGAATCTTTACAAATTTGTTTTTCTTGGATAACTATTTTCTGTAATGAAACATCTATTACTTTAGCACAAACATATAATGGTGAACCTCTGCCGTCCACCAATGGTCTCATAGGTGGTTCATGCAGATCTTTGTGGATCTTTGGAATTCCGAAGAGACAAGGATAGACAGGGAATGAAGTAGTTAAATAATTTAGAAGTTCACCATCAATATATCCCTCAATAAATAAATCATTGATACAGGATTTAATTAAGCCATAAGCGGAGTTGACCTCTGACCTAGAACTAATGGCATAAGCTTCTCCCTTAAGTAAAGAGTGAATTCTGTGATTATAGTCATCTATATCAAAAATGACCATCCCTCCCCCCTTATCAGGTTTACACAGTCTAATTTTCTGTGAGTGAACAAATTTAATCAAGTCTAATTCATCCTGGTTATTAGATAGCTTTCTTTTTGTTTTAGCCAGGAATCTCAAATCTAACTCGCACACATTTTCAAAAGTCTGTATAATGGGGTGGAGTGGTGGATTAAATGTACTAGGTATTCTGTACTCACTGGTAGAACCTACATTATTAATGTTACCCATTAAGTATTGGAAATTCAGCTTCCTAGTATATTTTTTAAGGTCCATAATCACAGAAGTAACATTGAGTTTGGTGTAGGGAACATAAGTAGTCCCCTTAGATAATAAATCAACAAGATCATTAGTATATAAAGTTGTAACCATGCTTGCAGCTGTTTTTTTTTTCTGAGAGTTACAGCAAATATACATAGATATAAACAGATGGAGGACTCAGTCAATTTGTCAAAAGTGGAGTTGGTCAAATGCCAAAAGTGCTTGTAGGAGTGGACAAATGTGAATGCTATCAAAGCAGGAGATACATATCAAAAGAAGTGTGACCTTAACTGTTTAGGTGTACCCATGTGTGTGTGTGTGTGTGTGTGTGTGTGTGTGTGTGTGTGTGTGTGTGTGTGTGTGTGTGTGTGTGTGTGTGTGTGTGTGTGTGCATGCGTATGTACAGGTCAGGGTTAGAGTTTGGGCTAGGTAAAGGGATACATTTAATGCTGTGCATGTGTAGTTTTGCATGCAGTGTGGGTCCTGACATCTTGTGCATTGATAGTGTTATGGAATTTTTTTTTTTCTGAGGTAAGGTATAGGCTTAGGGGCAGGATTAGGTTTAGCACAAATTAAAAAGGTTATGCAGGTAGGACAAAGACTTGTGAGTTTGTCTTAAATAACTGAATGTCACTTAAACATGTAAACTTCTCTTACACCTTGTTAACTAGTTTCTGTTAATTTTATTTATTTATTTATTTGACATTAGTTGACCGGGTTAGTCCTTCTGAACTTGCACCCTTTTTCAGCAGAGGCCCTAGGAGAAAAGCTCCAGAGAACAAAAATTATATGAATAATAATAATAAATTCTCAGTTTTAAATTTTACAAATGATAAGATGCACAGTGCTGGTTTGAGAAAAAATAATTATTGTAAGAAGTATAACAAATCATTTAAACAGGAGAAGAACTTAGAACATAATTAAAGAACTCTGTAAATGGGGCAGAAGAAATTGGAAGTGAGTATTGAGTTGGTTAGTAAAACAAGGAGAGATAAGGGAGACGAGACATATATATCTTCAAGTGTTAGGTACCAAGGTCTGAGGTAAACAAGAAGAGGGAGAAGTAAATACTATCAAATAGTAGGGGGGGGGGGTAGGGGTAGATAGGCAATTCTTGAAGCTATCCCCGGCCTCAGCTGAAAGTAGGCTTGACTCAATCAGACTTATCTGGTAAACAAGTGCAAATAAATCATTTGCTCTGAATCCATAATTAGCTTAATTTTTTTTCTTTCTTCATACCCCATCCACCACCATATTACTCATTTGTGCTAATCCTAACCCTACCTTTAACTCCCACTCTAAACCATACATTACAAAAAAAATGATTCCATAACATTACCACTACACAAAACATTTAGGCACATACTACATAAAGCAGAAACACACACACACACACACACACACACACACACACACACGCACACGCACACGCACACGCACACATGCACACATGCACACATGCACACACGCACACACACACATACACACACATGCGCGCGCGCACACACACACACACGCACGCACGCACACACACACACGCACACACACACACTACATAAAATCTATTCCCTTACCTGACCTTTGCTGTAAGTCTAACCCGTAGACACTCACACCCACACTTCCACCCCTTTATGCTGAAAGTTTTGGTATATCTGAGTTTCAGCATTAAAATCCCAAATCCATACTTGCCTTATCCATGCATACTGTATCTTCCTTCTTTTAGAATCTTTGTAGAGTTATAAATGCAGTGTGGATGCTTGTTGGCAGTGATTTAATATACCCAGAGCATGGCAGAAGAACCTTTGGTCTACTGAAGTAATAACAATATACTTTGTGGAAAGAAGAAGAAGCAAAGGAAGGAAAAGAGAAAAATAAGTAGGAGTGAAGGAGGCCCCGAGGATGGCAGACAAGGAGGATGATGGGGGTGCGGTGGGAGGAGACTATGGAGAGTATGGCTTAGGGCATTACAGAGCAGTCTGATAATAGCAAGAATGTGGAGATATAAAGTGAGTGAATGTTGAAGAGGGGGCCAGGCTAATAACTTGGATGATATAATGGAAGGAAGGAGGGGGATTGGAAAGAGCTGAGAGGAGATGGTATGGAAGTTATGCTCAGTACCAAAAACATTTGTGATATGTAAAGTCATAAGAAGAATTAAATAGTGGTGTGGTAATGCAGTATGCTTGGAACTAGATTGAGTATGTAGTTAGAATAATGGAAGGAATGAAGAGGTAACATAAAATGTGTGGTGTTCAGTAATCTGTGAGTGAGAAACGTAAGTGACTGAGGGGAGAGAATAAGAGCAGTACAAAATATCATGTAAGAGAAAGTATACTATATCACTAGGATGAAAGAGGTGTGCAATTAATGGGAACAAAAAGTTAAGGGATTAACAGGAGAGATCGTAAGCTAGCCAGAGATGGGTAAGCAAAAGTGTATTTGGTATGCACTTACAGAGACTAAAATAGCAGAAGAAAAGGCTGAAGTGAGACTGGCATAGAGACATACTGGAGAAGGGAAAGGCTATACAGAATAAGAACATACACATGTAATGAGCAGAGTGGGAGGTCATTACATAGAAAATAAAGCGAAGGAAGGGGAAGGTTGGTTAGGAGTATTAAAGAGGGTGAGGAGTGGAGAAACAGCTAAATGTCATTCCATGCTACAGTACTCCTTGCTAAACTCAGTACATATATACGGGACTTGATTGTTTGTGTAAGATTGAATTATCATTTCAGTGTAGAAAACTAGTACATACTAAACAGAAGTGTCAGTAACTGATTACCCTAACACAAAAATACACACTCTTGCATGCAAATACACAACACCTAAACCCTTACCTAGCCCTTTCCCTAACCCTAACCTTAACCCCAAACACACACATATGCACTCTAACCCCCCTCCCAATCCCAACTTACCTGTTTCAGAGAAATGTCACTTTTAGATTTTGGACGTTTGACTATTCGAACATTTCACAGTCTCAGCCATCCCTAGCATTTTTTGACCAAAGCAACATTCGACAAAACTCAGGGAAGTCATATCTCCCTCTCTTTCTCTATATATACTTATATGTACATACACACACACACACACACACACACACACACACGTGTGTGTGTGTGTGCCTGTGTGTGTGTCTGTGTGTCTGTGTGTGTGTGTGTGTGTGTGTGTGTGTGTGTGTGTGTGTGTGTGTGTGTGTGTGTGTGTGTGTGTGTGTAATTCTTTTTGCCTGATAAATCACTAAGAATTACAGTCAGCCAGTAATGACAGACATTAGAATTTCATACATCTTAGTGTTCAAAAGTGCATGCTGATATAAAATTTGTTGTACTGCGTTTTAAGTGAGTTAGAGGAATACTTCTCACAGGCTTAATGACAACTTTTACTCATTAAGAACACTATTGAAATCCACCTAACAGACTTGTTGCTATGTACTTGTAACACACTGGGTAGTCCCAACATCCCCTTCCCTTTATTCTCCTTCTCTAACCTCATCACCTATCCTGGTGATAGGTAAGCCCCTTGGAATAATCAAAAGAGTCTCCTGTGCAAATAAATTATACATAAATAAAAATCTTTTGTGAATAATTATATCCAACAACAGGTACTCCTCTACTCAGTAGTTCATATTCTACTGGATTTAACTATGATCACTTTATGGACACTTTCTAACACTCATTCTTAAACATAATTAGCATTTTTTAGAAACTGGTTTCACCTTTATATTTCTGCTTTTCCTAAATATATTTTTTTCTGCTCAGTAGGTAAATACAATTGAAATGTACAAGTTACCATCAATGAGTATTACAAATGTATCTACTTGTTTTATGATTGTTTCATATATTATTTTATGTTTCTGTTTTTATAACTCTGTTTCATGTATTATTGTCACTCTGAAGCTTTTCTCAACAGATATTCACTGAAAGGAGTTCCATGTCTAGTCAGTCTTTCCCAGTAAACAAATGCAAAAAATAAATACATATTTAAAAACTGCCCCTGATTTTACTGTGTCTGTGTGTGTGTCTGCGCGTGCGCATGCACGTGTGCGTGTGTGTGTGTGTTTAGAGCTGTTGAGCAAAGAAGTTGAGATGGTTGAGCGGTGGCTAGCTGAAAATGGTCATCAGACCATCTCATTTATACAGTTAATAAAATGTTTGTAAAAATGAAAATCTGTGGTTATGTCTCTGCTCTGATTTCACATTTCATTTCCATAAAAAGCAATGCTTACTTTTAATATATTTATTCCTTTGGTGACTGACTACAAGAGATAATCTGTAGAGACCATTGCAGCCACAACCTGGGAATATACATGAAAATGGATATGCAACAATTGTAATCCAGAAAGCAAATACAAGTAAATGGTATTACTTAGTAACTAGCAGTTTGTGCCAGTATCTATAATGGAAAAACTGTAATATATATCTTAAAAGGGGTCCAGGGTATAATGTGTAATCTGCTCAAACAGGCCGTTGGATGTTACCATTGCTCATTAAAGTTAAACTCAAGGAAGGATATTTTACCACATACACTTGGGCAAAATCATTCAGTCAGTAAAATTTACATTTATACTGATTTGGAAGGCTAGTATACAATTTTTTCAGAGGATCTCAGGTGATCTCTCATCCCCCTTTCAAACAAATTACTTTTGGGGCCCTGTTCTGTGCGGAGCTTAATTCAGTACTCATGATTCTGGTGCAGTAGATATCCTTTTGTACTAATACACTTGCACAGAGCTATATTTAACTGTGTTAGGAAAACTTGCTGAGTAAGTACTTCATTTTATTATGATTTATAAGAATATTGTATGAGGCCAGCCACTGGTCCACTGCTAAGAAGTCATATAGGAGTTCAGTGCTGAGGGAAGGGGGGCAGAGGTGCTAGGAAAAAAGGACAGCATCATCTACATATAACGCCAAGTTATCATCAGTGCACTGACATGGGAATGGTTATGAGGGAAAGGGAAAACATCAAGAGAAAGCACAAGAGTGTTCAAGGTGCCCAGAGGGGAGGCATGACAGACTACTAGCAGAAGGGTTTGCTGTGAAAAACAGGGTGTTGCATAAAACTCTGGTGAAAGCTAAGCTCATTGGATCATTTATAATGAAATGCCAGTGGACAGTGTAATAGACCTTGGTGAGATCAATAAATATGGCTTTGGTCAGATAACTGCTGCCAAGGGGCAGTGTATATAGATCAATGATTTCTTAAGGAAAGAGACACTTTTTTTCTGTTTTGGCTTCATCCACTGTATATGCGTATTTACTCTTTTTGATGCACATCATAAGGTAACAAAAAAGTGAAAAGGAACCTGACTGTGGCTGCCATCATTCTGTGGATATTAGGAACTTTTTTTTTAATTTTCCACTTCCTTCACTTGCTTGCTGGATGACACAGCACAATGGCTGCTATGTTGAGCTCCAGTATGGCAAGTACTTTTGCATGCCACTGATGCTTATTTAGAATGCAGTCATTCCATGTCAAGTACTTCTGATTGCCACCAATGCTTGTTTAGAATGCAGTCACTCTATGATGAGTACTTCTGCATGCCACTGATGCTTGCTTAGAATGCAGTCACTCCATTGGGAGTACTTCTGTGTACCACTGATGCTTGTATAAAATGCAGTCATTCCATGGTGAGTACTTCTGCATGCCAAAGATGCTTGTTTAGAAGGCAGTCATTCCATGGTGAGTACTTCTGCATGCCACTGAAGCTTGTTTAGAATCCAGTAATTCCATGGTGAGTACTTCTGCATGCCACTGATGCTTGTTTAGAATGCATTCACACCATTGTGAGTACTTCTGCATGCCACTGATGCTTATTTAGAATGCTGTCACTCCATGGCTTGTCTCACAGTCCTGACTCACTTTTACAGGAATTCAAGTCCAGACCTTCCCCACATGGCATTTATGTGGTGGTACCAGACCAACTACCCCCCCACTACAATCAATAGGCCACTGTTGGCCATTCACTCCTACTGCACCCCAACCAACACGTCCAGCACCTGGCCACTAGATTGATCCAGTTTTGCTGAGGCACAATTGTGGTTTTAACACACTGCACCAGACAGCTGTATAGTAAAGGGGGGTTGATGAGAAACCATTTTGCTGTAAGGCAGATTTTGTCTAAGGTAACAAAAGAGTTCAAGAACTTGAAGACTGACAGTTTTCAAGGGATTTATGACAAAGGGTAAGGACAATAAAGGATAACTACACAGAACAGTTTTGGCTTCCTTTTTGTAGAGGAAGTACATATATATTTCTAAGTATGATCTACTGAAATACTGGATACGGGCTTAAACTGCAGGAGATGATAGTTATGAACCACCTCAAAGAAAGCTCTTCACAGCTTGGTACTGAATTTGTTGTGCAGTTACTAGATTCATGTAGCGAAGTGAGTACATATTTCTACATAAAATTATTGGTGGTAACTTGAAGTAGAACAATAAGAGAGTATTTTTAAAATTCTTTAATAACAATCATTTTTAAACAGTCCCCATGAAGAAAAGCTTCCAGTGCTATGAACGTATACATTAACACGGAATATATTAAAAAAAGTACTTAAACATTGTAATCAAGTGAAAATTAAAAGATATACAGATAAACTAATTTTAACATTTAGAAGCAAATGTAGTGCAAAATACAATGATTTTAAACAAAGGCAGCTAGAAAGCTATCAAGTTAGATATGTAGTCCTTTGTCAGGATTAGGGCAACTGCATACATTTTGCACAGCTGAGTAGGCGTTAAGTAAAATATAACACTTTGGCTAGAGACTGCCCGTCTCACACATTATGCATCAGTACTTTGAGAGTTGGTAATGCGAATGTGCAAGGTGGGAATAATAGAGTAGGAGTAGGTGAATGAGTGGTTTACTACAGGAGCTGGAGAAAGGAGAGATATAATTCAAATGTTAGTATGTTAAGTTGTTAGTATAAGGTATTGTGAAAAAAAATAGGCATGATGGAGTAACCACTACAAAATAACTAGCGAAATTTCTCTAAAAGCATATTCTTACAATAGTGTATAGGAGAGTACATTGTAAATTTAATTCAAAGTCACCATGTTTGTAATCTGTTAACACCTTGCTGCAATGTAATAGAATGAGAGTGCCTTATTTTTAAGTACTAAAATGTTTCTGAAACTTGCCAGCTTGCCATACTTCTCAACTGTCCACATATTCACACAATGTCCAGATTTTTGCCTCATATTTTGGTCGGTCATAAAATTTGTGGTTTTCTGGAAAATCATTAAGGATAAAAATCACTAAATAGTGACAGTCATTTCAGTTTCAGGCTTCATATCCTTCAGAAAATGCATGCTAAAAAAATGTTATTCTATCAACTTTCTAAGTTTATAAGAGCAGTATTTAAAATTTGCCCATATTTATATGCCTTTGCCCTCCGATTATTTTTGGTTTTGTCCAGATTTTTTTGAGCTAAGAAGTTGAGAGGTATGCAGCTTGCCCACCAGCAGTAATGATACATATAAATCCAAGCACTACCACAAACTAATAAACAAATTCCTGAAGTTCATCACCAAGTATAGACTTAACCTAATACTTGGTGGTGATATTCACCCCAACCCTGGCCCACCCACTTCAGATACACATACCCCCTCTACTTGCAATCTAAGCTACAAACCTACAATTAATAGGCCAACTACCTCTCTCATAGCCTGTCATCTCAATATTAGAAGCATTAATAACAAGGTACATGAATTGCATGCACTTCTAGATGTCCACTCCCCTGAGATTCTCTGTTTATCGGAAACCTGGTTAAAACCTAACACTACAGAGAATAAAGTGTTACCACCTGGGTACAACATACACAGGCTGCATTGTGCTTTGAGGAAGGGGGGTGGGGTAACTGTTCTCTATAAATCTGAGTTGAATATCACCATAGATGTAATACAACCACCTCAGATTAATAACTCAGAGATTCTTGCCACCAAATTGCAACTTAATAAAAATAAATGCATTAATATCATCTGTATGTACATTCCCCCAGGTAACAATATATCTACACTTGAAGATATCCTGCACTGGCTATCATGTCACTACCCCAAAGAAACCCTACTACTTGGAGACTTTAACATAGACTGGGGCACCTGTTCCTCAGAATCCCCAACCACCCATATTAACCTGCATGCATGTACACAAATCATATCCACCCCTACCAGGATAGGTAAACCAAACCAAAAAGAAAGCATACTTGACTGGGTACTCATAAATAGTCACCCCCAACTGTACACCTCTGGTACCCTCCCTGATGGCCTAAGCGATCACCT
Organism: Protopterus annectens; assembly: GCF_019279795.1. Lineage (NCBI taxonomy): Eukaryota > Metazoa > Chordata > Ceratodontiformes > Protopteridae > Protopterus > Protopterus annectens. Next base: position 531,635,189 of record NC_056733.1, read on the forward strand.
TCTCACATATGTAATTATGCACAAAGCCATTAATTCCCAACAACCCTTACTCAGAAAGGTTAGAAACAATAAAAACTTTGACCCTGCCAAATTCCAACAAGAGCTAAACTCATGTAATTGGTCTATTCTAAAACACCTCCCCTTAGAAGAAGCAGTAGCATACTTTAATAACAAATTCCTTGAGATCCTTGATTTGCATGCACCTGTTTGTTCAAAGAAAACAAAGGCAAAAACTGCACCATGGCTTTCTAAAGAGTCTAAACTCAAAATTACCCTTAGAAACAAAGCATGGGCTTTATGGCGTTCTTCTAAAGACCCCCAAGATCACATTAAATATAGGCAATCCAGGAACAAAACTAAAAAATCCATTTTACAAGACAAAAAACAACACTACTGTAATTTACAGACAGTAAATCAAAATAACCCTCAGAAGTTTTGAGCAGGTTTAAATAATCTACTACATCCTGGACAAACTTCAACCCCAATCCCTGCTACTACTATTGATAAAACCCCTGAAGATGTTTCTGACAGTTTTAACCAATTCTTTACTGAGACAATCAAGCCCTAGCTAGCCAACTACCTCCTAACATCCCTGGTTCTGAAAGTAGCACCCCTAGAAACCTACTCGCATTCAGCTTCCAACCAGTCGCCACGTCACTTATCCGTACCTTGATCAAAAATTAAAACCCACTACACTTTCTGCTGATCAACTCCCTGCCGAGTACCTACAAAAATCAGCTGATGCTATTGCTTAACCCGTCTCAATACTAATCAATTGAATCATAGTAGAAGCTAAAATTCCCACCATCTGGAAAATATCCCATGTAATCCCACTTCATAAAAGATGCAGCTCTAATGAATTCTCCAATTATAGGCCAATAGCTATACTCTCTCCACTTGCAAAAATTATGGAAAAATGTATTCACAGACAACTCATGCACCACCTAATCCAGAATCACCTTATGACAGACACTCAGCATGGCTTCCGTCCTCATCACAGCACTACTTCAGCCCTCCTAGCCTTTACCAACACCATAAACCACAATCGCAACAATAATTATATATCCTCAGCTCTCTTCTTGGATCTTTCCAAGGCATTCGATATGGTTGATCACCAACTTTTAATTCGCACCCTGCAAACATTCTGTCTAGATACTAGAGCCCTTCAATGGTTTCAATCCTTCCTGAATGGTCAACAGCAGGCTGTCCTCTGGCAGAACAAACTCTCTAACCTTCTACCTAACACCCTTGGAATACCACAAGGCTCTATACTAAGGCCCTTGCTGTTCTCCATCTTCATTAACGACCTTTATACTGTCATCCCAAAAGTCAGCTGTATCCAATATGCTGATGACTCTACTCTGATTTGCTCGGCCACATCTCCAATAGAGTTATGGTCAGCTACCCAGACCACCTTTAATACAATAGAAAACTGGCTTTCTGAACGTTGTCTGATCCTAAATCCCAAAAAAAACTAAAATGCTGTTATTTTCACCAACACGTAGGTCTACAGCTTTCACCTTTACCACAAATTCAAATGATGGCACAATAATCTCCCCTGACCCCTCTACAAAACTATTAGGTGTCATCATAGATAATAATCTAAAATTTGACCTACATGTTAACCAAACTATCAAAACCATCAATAAAAAACTAGGGTCACTTTACAGAATAAAAGCCTTCCTAACCCCTCCAGCTAAAATTGCCATAGCTCGCTCTCACCTTCTTTCAACCCTTCTGTATGCATCCCCTCTACTCTCGAATTTAAACAAGACTGTCCTTAACAAACTCTCAATTTGCTACAACCACAATGCCAGGTTTGCCACTGGGCTGCCTTTTACGACACATCATTGCATCAATCTATATCAGCTTGGGTGGCTAGAACTACCCAGCCTAATCCAGTATAACCAACTGATTATGGCTTATAAAATCCTCTATAATCCGGACAATACTCCTGCACTTAAAAATATTATCACCCCCTATAAAAATCCTAGACAGCTTTGATCCTCTAACAAACGACTAATTCAGACTAGCAAAATTAATAACACAGCCGGTGATTCTCTCTTTGCAAACTCTGTAAGTAGATCCAGGAACTCTCTTCCAGCTGATATTACCTTACTTTCCACCTTAGGTCAATTTAAAACTAGACTCAAACAACATTTGTCACTTAACTGGCTATGTCAATGTATCAAGCCTGGCTAACTCTTTCTGGAATGTGTAAAAATCTGTTAACCAGTTTACTGTGTAATTTAATTTAATCCTGATTTATGCTCGGGATTAACTCTAACCTGTGGAACTTGTTTAACTTGCTTACTTATGTAATCTCTGTAAATAGTCTGTTTGCAATATGCAATGCTGGTATTATGTAATGCTGTATCTGCTTACCCTTGGAGCTTTTCTCCCCGGGCCTCCGCTGAAAATGGACATGCATCCAGTCGGACTATCCCGGTGATCAAATGTAAAATAAATAAATAAAAATAAATAACACTACACTGCGTGCGCACACACACACACACACACACACACACACACACACACACACACACACACACACACACACACACACACACACACACACACACACACACACACACACACACACACACACACACACACACACACACACAGACACACATATATATATATATATATATATATATATATATATATATATATATATATATATAAAAAAACACTATACATACACATATCTCTATATCTATATATTTATATCTATCATCTATCTATCTACCCCGGGGATCACTCCAGTGGCTCTACTCGACAGAGACACTGGGAACTAAAGTCAGGTGGCATGATGCCAGGGTAATCCTACGGCCTGGGCTTGTGAAGGCTCCAGGGCCATTAGCCTAGTACACACCTTTGAGCCTATGAACCCAGTTTGGATTTGTTAAAGGTAGATCATGCCTGTTAAACATGGTTGACTTCTTTGAGAAAGTCACCAAGGCCCTGGACGAGGTAAAGATAGTACATACCACCTGTCTTGAACTAGCCAAGGCATTTGACACAATCCCCCCTCAGGTATTATAGAGAAACATTCCTGATGAGTTATAATTAAAGCAGTTGTTTTGATGTGTAATGGGGTATTGTGCATTGTAGAGAAGATGAAATAGAGGTACATCAAACATGTGTGAAAACAATTGGATTGGTTGAATTTTATGCTTTGCTCAAGTGCGAACCTCTTTTTAGCCTGATTAATACTAAAGAGACGGGTGCAGTAGACGAATGAAGATTACTGTGATACAGCATAACTTTAATATATGATAAATTAATTTGGAACAGCTGACATGGTTACATACAGGCACAACTCTAAATGTGTAAGATGTAGGATAATAAAATAATGTTAAAGTAAATAGATTTCACAGATAAAAACTGAAGAAGTAATGGTTAGATTTTAGCAGAGAGAACACATTTCAGCTGTTAAACTGAAAATACTTTAGAGTACTGAAATATTTTGATTTACAAATATTTATATACATTTACTAAAGATGTTCCCCGGATTCACTATCCTCCCATGCAGGACTAGCTTAGTCCTGCATGGATGCAGCCATTTAGGAGCAAGACAGCAGCGTGCCATGCATATTAATGAAGGCATGCTGCCTGAGCTCTTAATCTTACACGGAGCATGTAGGAGTGCAGGGGGCATGTCTGAGAGCAGAACTCTCAGAATATACATGTCCCTGCAATGAAGAACAACAGACAAGTCCTAAAAGAATGAGTGAATGCATACCCTCAGCAACATCCCCCCACGTGTACAAGAGCAATAGTTAAAGCAACAAATATAAAGTTTTTTTTATGAAACAGGTGAAATTTAACCATAGATGCGCAGGTTTGCCCATCACTTAACTACGGTTAATGCAGCTTAAATGGCAGAAGAGGATAAAAAGCAAGATATATGCAAATGAAGCGGTATAGCAATAGTGTAGTGGGCAGAGCATTCGCCTTATAAGCAGTCATTACCAGTTCGAGACCCATTGCAGCGCATTCCATTTTCCATGTCAAATCACTTTATGACCAATATTTTTAGTTGCATAACCTACTAAATAACATATATTTGTGAACTGGAGTACTGCATTAAATGCAGATGTGAGGTGTCAGTGTCATAATGTTGCAAAGTCCACAGATAATCATATGTGCCCCATACAGTATGGAAGGTAAAATGTGTAATGAGTCATAACTCCATACAGCTTCCAAATCACCCACCTTCCCAAGAACCATTAGACATTACTGTCTAAATTAGTGCAGTGGTAAGTGGGAGTAAGCACTACTAAGCAAGTGTAAGCCATATTAAGCAGTAGTAAGTGGGAGTAAGCATGTGCAAGTACTAGTAAGTGGGTTTAAACCCATTTGTGTGGGGGTAAGAAATGCGCAGGTTAAGCAATATTGAAGCTAACTCTCTGTAAGCATGTTTAACCAAAGGTTAACATTGCTCACCCTCATGCAAACCTGAGCAAACCCGCTTACAAGTGCTTAAAAGTGCCTTAATCATCTGTATGCAACAGCCGCTGTTCTGGCCAGAAACAAAATAAGCAGCCTTTGCAGGTCTTGAACCCAGGACTCTGCACACTATAGTCACAGTAGTTAACCACTAAGTCATCCCAGCAGCACATACAGTTGAGGTATCACCAAGCAAATCCTCACTAAAGGAAAATCAAACTGAATGTGTGAAAGGAATCTATATACAGTCTTATGTTCTATAACCTACTACATAACATAAATATGTGAACTGGAGTACTGCAGTAAGCCCAGATGTGAGGTGTAATTGTAATAAAGTGTTGAAGTCCCCTAATAAACACAAAGACCTCATACAGTGTATGTACACATGAATCATGGATACTAGAACAGACACATATATAACATGTAATGAATAATAAATCAATGCCAAAAAGCAAATATAATGCAAATTAAATATTAAGGAACTCTAAGCATTGCACAGGCCAGCTTAGTAGGTGTAAGCAATGTGTAGGCCAGCTAACTCAATTTGCCCATTGGTATACCCCTTTAAACAATGTCAACCTTAGGTAAGCAGGTTTGCCTATAGCTTAGCCTTTTCAAAACCATGCAATCACAGCAAAGTGTGGGAAATCGGCCCTATTTAAACCCAACAGGTGGAAATACATCTCATAACTGGTTGTAGCTTCCCCTTGCAGGCACTATGTCTGGAATGGGAGAGGGTATGCACTTTCAGGCGCAGCACTGGGGCATCCAGGAGTCCAGAGTCATGACAGGACTCCTTGTCAAAGACCATGAGCAGAGACTTGTGCAGGGCCATTACCAGGGTTCCCAATATAAAGCGGAAGCCTAGGACCATCTCGCCTGTGACCTCACCAGTGCCACTGGCATACCATGAACTGGTGAGCAGGTCAGGCATCGCTATGCTGACCTGAAGCAGCAAAAGGGGGATCTCTTGGTTCAGTGGATCTAAGAGGCTAGGAGTACAAGGGTGGTCCCAGCGGTGTGTAAGTATTATTCCACTACCTGTTTAATAATTGCCAGCTCATCTATATTATGGATAGGTATGGCTAAATATTCTTCTTATGTCCTTCACAGTGGCAAGTGAGCTGGCTGCGAACCAGGAGGCCCATGGATGTCACTTGGAGAGGTTGCAATGCGGGGCAGGTTAATAATACTCTTGCATGTACTGTCATAGGAAATAAATCTAAAGGTATTAGTAAGTTAATTGCCTGTATAAAACCTGTATTGTTTAAGGCAAGTACTGCATACACCAGAGAATATGGCAAGAAGAGTCTCATATAGCTTGTATGTAAATAAAAGCATAATAGCCTGACAATGAAGATCTAACTGCTTTACTGCATGTGTTTAATCTGGTATTATATGGTAATGTAGATTTGCAATCACTTAATAGTACTGTTGTATTAAGCACTGCTACCCACACTGTGCAACATAAATAAAATGTGTAGGAATGTCTGTATATGACTGGTGTAATCCCCAGAGGTCATTTAGTACAACTGAGAGAGACATAAACAGAAAACAGTGAAAAGACAGGCAACAAAATCCAAATAGCACATGCAATTGAGACGTGAACTGTTGTATTTTTAGCACACCCAGCTATGCTTCGAATCTTAGGTGTGCTAGTAGTCTGCATACAGAATCATACCCCACAACTGTAGAGATATGTCCAAAATGTCCAGTAAATTGGCCCATATCTGCTATCTATTACTCTGTCCCCCTGGGGAATCAGTGGGATGATCCCAGACGTCCAGGCAGCAAACAAGAAATACAACTGATTGTCACACATCTATAAGAACAAACCTGTCACTCTAGCAACTCCCCAAACTGTTATGAGAGTAATAAGCCAAGTATGTCCCATCTACACCCCCATGTTGTCAAGCTGTGACCAGAGTGTGTACAGTAACAGAGTGAGGTGTATGTGCATAATACTAATGTGGAATCTGGTACTTTGTGTGGCAACATCCAGGTAGTGATAACAAACATTACTCCCACAGGTCTGTCAGATATGAATACTGTGCACAGAAATAAAAGATTGATACCCTGTACTGGTACTGTTTACTTTGGTATTGTATGGCATTGTTATTGTTGCAGTTGCTCTGAATAATAAGGTATTACTCATCACTGTCACCCACACTGTGCTACATAATATAACTGCCTACGAAATCCTGTATAAGAGTGTTGTAATACAAGGTCAGAATGTAAAACCACAGGAGAATTATAGACAAATCAGATAAGCGATATACAGCAATATCTGTATAGCACACACAACTGTGATGGACAGTGTTTTATTGTTAGCAGACACAGCCATGGACTGAATTCCCACAACTGTGGAAGTAGGCTGCATACATAATCATACCTCACAACTGTGCAGATATATCCAGAATGCCCAGTATATCGGCCCATATCTGCTGCCTGTCACCCTGTCCCCCTGAGAAATCAGTGGGATGATCCCAGATGCTTAGGCAGCAAACAGGAAATACAACTGATTGTCACACATCTATAAGAACAAACCTGTCACACTAGCAACTCTCCAAAATGTTATGAGAGTAATAAGCCACATATGTCCTATCGACACCCACATGTTGTCAAGCTGTGACCAGAGAGTGTACAGTAACAGAGTGAGATGTATGTGCATAATACTAATGTGGATTCTGGTACTTTGTGTGGCAACATTCAGGGAGTGTTAACAGACATTGCTCCCACATGTCCGTCAGAAATGAATACTGTGCCTAGAAATAAAAGACTGATACCCTGTACTGGTACTGTTTACTCTGGTATTGTATGTCATTGTGAGTGTTGCAGTTGTTCTGAATAATAAGGTATTACTCATCACTGTCACCCACACTGTGCTACAGAATATTACTGTCTATGAAATCCTGTATAAGAGTGTTGCAAATCACTAAATTTTGAAGAGGGCAATAGTCTACATATGTCCCAGTTCACCAGCATGTGGTCAAGACATGGCCAGGGCCTGTGCAAAAAGAGATGGAAAGGTATGTGCATGACATCAACCTGGAATCTGGGAGTATATGTAGAAACAGTTAGTGTTAACAAACACTTCCTCCACAGGTATACCAGGTAAGAGGTGTATACTGCAGTTAAGACCAGTTCATGTATATAGCTGTCGACAGCCATACCACTGTCCAAACTAAGACAATAGGGTAGTGTACTAATACTTGTAAGGTACAGATAACAGCACTGATTAGGAAAGTAATGCGAACTACAGAAATATACTAGTTGTTAATTGACATCTTTCTCCCCCCACCACCATATCTGCAACCGTAAACTAAATACCCAGCTCAATTGGTACATGATGACTTAACTGTAATGTTGCGACATATGTCTTATTGTTTGATAATTATTTAAATCTGTTTCTATGCATGTGATATGTTGAAATACCCCAACATTGGTGGCATGGTGCCATCAATGTACCTGCATGCTGTTGTAATTACCACTATGATCCCATATATGCATGTGTTCTGTTTGCTATGCAACTGTTCCATGTCTGGTGTCTGCATTAATGGGAATATCTATGCATGCTGTTATACCTAATCCTGGAATGTTTTGACTATTACTGACCCACATATGTTGATAAAACATAATCACCATAGCACGTATGGGAATGTGGGTCCCAGCGGACCCACCTGTCCCACCTCAGCTGGCTGTGGCACTGGGCACCAGCACATCTGGGTCCCAATACGGGACCTCCTCATATGTTGGTTCTGCACCACCTTTGGGTGGAACCACCTCAGGGGATGGGGCTTACCCCCCTGGGAGTGGGCATAGACAGGAACCTGTCACGGGTCACCAGGTCCGGGTCGTGTTGTGTAGTGAGCTCATCTGGGAGTTTGGAGATCTACTATGCCAGCTCAAGGGCTGCATGTTGCAACTGGAGGGTTGGCCTGGCTTTCCAACTCAGCCCTCAGCACAGCCACCTTTGGGACTGTGAAGGTGCAGTGGTGACTGCCCATGGGTGGGGACCTCAGTCCCACTGTTTCCACTAGAGGGCTCATGGGCTTCCGATTTCCCATCACCCCTCCCCATCAAGGTGTTTACCCCCCACGTGTCATATATCGCCCATGTATGTGTCTTGTTTGTCTTGTCTGTTAACCTACCCAACCTACATCTCCAAATATACCTACTATCCCTTCCCAACATCCCACTCTCACTTGAAAAAAAAAAGGCAATCTGTTCCCAAAAAAAAATCTCGCCCCATACATAGCTGTCTATTTTGCACACATGTCCACTGGACACATGTAATCTGGCCTAATTGGCATCACAACGTATTATTGTTGTCCTCACTCCTCTCTCAGGGGTTTGAGTGTCCAAATCTACCTCCAAAATCAGTGTATATGCACAGATGTTGCTGTAGAAGCAAAGGGCAGCTATGGACCTTCCCTACACCCATCCTGCACATCCCTAGCTACATTCCCTTCTGTCTTTCCCTCTTTGTGCCCCTTTTTCACCACTTTCCTATCAACCCTTTTTTCTTTTCTTTTAAAGAAATTAGCATGGGCGTAAGTGGGAGGAAGAACTTTTAAGCAGCAGTAAGTGCTTCAAGCTTGTTTGCATGGGGTAAGCAATGTCTACACAGGTCAAGCAATGTAGAAGCTGAGTATAAGAAACTGTAACCGGAAGTAAACAGTGCTTAGCTCCATGCAAACCCACATAAACCCCACCTAAAACTGCTTAAAAGTGCCTTAATCACTAAGTAACCAGCAGACCATGTTCTCCCCAGCAACAAAATGACTATGCAAGGCTCAAACCCAGGACTCTGCACACCATAGCCAAAGTGATTTACCACTAAGCCACATCAGATATATGTAGCCCTGATGTTTTCACAAACATATCATCCAGCACAGTCATTCAACAGTACAGGAAATGTATTTAAACATGTAGATGTATGTGTGTGTGTGTGTGTGTCTGAGTGTGCAAGTTCTCTTTTAAGAGGTACTACTACCTGCTGTCTGTAATACTGCTGCCCACACACAGGAAGTATGTCCACCATACAGGAAAGGTAAAGGGACCACTCCCACATGATGTAGGGATTTATAGTAGTGGGTTGCCATGACAGTGGTAATTGGAAGCACTACACAGCATGCTGCATGCAGGTAGCAAGTGGAGGACACTGACTGGTGCAGAGGCCATTACCTGATTGTGTGCATCACCTACAAAATCCATGCTGCAATATATTCAAAGCAGCTCAATCCATTTACTGGAGAGAGACCGAGATAGAGAGAGGGAGAGAGAGAGTGAAAGACCAAAGAAAAAAAACACACAACAACAAAACAAAAAACATCCATTCAGCAAACTATCCAGAAGAGACATCATTCCCACAACAGGTATGTGAAGTATATATGCATGTAACTGACTGTAGTACTTGGTCCATATTATTGGGATAGATGATTTATATGTGTCATCAGGTGTTGTTGTTGTAATGATGTTCAGCTGAACAACTGCTAAGGACAATAGAGTCTGTCCCTGTGGGTAGTGAGCTATACCCGTCAACTGTGCAGAGCAGCACTGACTGATAACATGTAAACCATCATAGTGTGCGTTGTGTAATGGGAAGCATGTATATTACTGTGGCCATTAGCTGGTGGTGGAAGTAATGCCATAATGATGGACACGTGGGTTAAACAGCCAGATGCCTGTACTGTAGCATGCTGGAATGCCATAGGTGTGTAATAGGGTTACCTGCAAACTGGCCCTACATATTCCCCCTAATGTTAGGCTGTGTCCATATGTGGCACCTGTCTGTGTTGTAACAAGGCAGAACAGTGCAGCTGTGCAGGAAGATGTTTTGAGATTGTCAACCTGATGTCTGAATGTACCCCATATATAGGTATTTATATGTGTACACACACACACACACACACACATATATATATATATATATATATATATATATATATATATATATATATACATGTATGTCCACAGATGTACAGATACCCATATGCAGACATATATATAAACACATATATACAACATTATATATACATCTACACATATATAGATACATATCTATATGCACATGTCTACATATATACAAACACACACGCACATATATGTATGTAAATAGATGTTCCCTATATTACCACCATGGTGCTGCATGCTATGTGTGAGGAAACAGCACACATAGCAATATACACAGATATATACAGTTGTCAGTGTGTGCAACATGGATGGGTATGTCACATGTGAATCCCTTGTTGGCACCACATTGCCCTTGTCTGTGAAGTAGGGAATGGGAATATGAGGAAGTATGGCAAGTATAGTTGTGGAGGTGGTCTGGGTTGGTAGATATAAAGGACAGCCTACAGGGGTGGTATTTAACATATGTGGTGGGTAAACACCCTGGATGGTGTGTGTGTGTGTGTGTGGTCTGTGATGTGGAAACCCCATGGGCCCCAATATGGACACTATGGGAACAAGCCTCCCACCCACTGCTACTCACAACAGCAGTCCATGTCCCAAAGGTGCCTGGCCTGGAGGTTGAGCAGGAGGAGCATGTGGACTTTCTGAATGTGTACTGGGTGCCTCAAGGTGATGTAGCTCATCCCACATGTGTCTGTGGAACCCGCTATGGAACAGACCCTGGACCTGACCTTGGGGGACAAGATCATGTCTGTGTGTGCCCCTGGAGGAGGACAACATCCTCTGTGGTGGTTCCAACTGACGGTAGTGCTGGACCAGTACATGAGGAGGCCCCAGGGTGGGTCCCACATGTGATGTAGCCTGGTAACATGGGCAGATGAGTTTGGAGAGGTGGTTCTGCTGGCAAATATTCCCTAAACATGTTATTGTGTCACTGTGCTAGAACATATGTGGGTAGTAATAGCATATTTAGGGAATATTTGCCAGCAGAACCACCTCTCCAAACTCATCTGCCCATGTTACCAGGCCACATTACATGGTTCCTGGTAACATGGGCAGATGAATTTGGAGAAGTGGTTCTGCTGACAAATATTCCCTAAACATGCTACTGTGTCACTGTTATAGAACATATGTGGGTAGTAATAGTCTACACAATCCCAGAACATGTTCAACAGCATGCATATATATCCCCAATAACACAGAATGTTAGATGTACTGCAATCACATAACAAGCATACCACATGCATATATGGAACAATAGTGGCCCTGACAATGGCATGCAGGTGAATAGTCTGTAACAGGCCAGCAATGATAGTGTCCACACAGGGAACATGGCTACAAACACATAGCACAAAGTGTGGCACAATACAATATCTGTTCCACTGGTAGGTAAGCTGCAGCCATACCTATTGAGTTGTATGTACAGTTTGTTGTCACTGATATGGAGGGGGGTGACAGAGATGTGTATTAAGAACTGTGTTAACATTGCTGTATGAGTTGCTCAGACCTGTTTCCATCTTTATGTCTTTCAGGCAGGATGTCACATGGATGGCTCCCTGCTTACTCAGCTGCTGCAAATGAAATTGTGCTAAACTACCTTATCCATCACTACCCTGTCCTGTTTTGCCAGGCCACCCATGAGCAGGAGGAGCAGTCTGCCCTGTGGAATGACCTAGTCCACAGGGTCAATGATGCCAGACTGCACAACCTCAGTTTTGAGCAGGTCTGGCATCATTGTTCTAACCTGCTTTGCAATGCCCTTTGGCATGCTGCTGCAGTCCAGGGTGATCACTTCATAACAGGGGGGCCATGCTATCCACCCCCCTGACATGTGTTGAGGAGCCCCTCGCCAGCCTCATGGCACCTGCCCGTCCACACAGCCAACAACTGCCAGACACCATTGTAGAGGTGGGTGCTACCCACTCACCGGCTGAGGAGTGTGCAGGTAAAGCCACAGGCCACATCAGTAGACCACTGTTGCGCATGCATCTGCATCTGCATCTGCACAGGTAGATCATGCATATCTGACATGTCATAGATATAGTTTGTTGCTGCATGGTAGTCATAAACAGATGTGCATACGTGGTAGTATTGTGGACATGTACTGTTGATGTACTGTAATGCTGAACCCACCCTGTAGCAATGCCACAGGTGTGGCCACTGACTTTGCATCTCTCACCCTCTTATGTAGGTCCCTCCCGTATACCACCAAGGCAGCAGCCTGTAGCTGGTGAGTATGGTTTATGTTGATGCTTGCCAATACACTGAGCATGTAATGGCTATGGTATATTCAATGCACACATCTAACACACCTATCCAGAATGCATGCTGTACATGTGCACGTATTATTGCTGATAAATGGACGGCATCACAATGGTGACCATAATGGGGTATTGGAAGGGTATGTCAGATACCTGCAAGATAACTAACATCCTGTCATTGTGGAATGTGTCCACAGGGAGTAACATAATGGTGGGAAACTTAGCATACAGTAGGGACATGTGTGAAACATCACCCGTATACAGTGCAACAACAGCATATCTACCAGAAGCACAATGGCAATTGTTACAGCATTACACTATGGCATAACGTATTACTGTGGTCCACATTATCAGCTGAGACTAGGCTGTAACATGTGGTGTTCAGTGTATGGGACACTGCAAACTGACACACATGTGTAGGCCTTACTTCTCAAGCATCTGCAAAAAGGCTGAAGGTGGGGAGGGGGTGTCAGCATGACACACCAGTGCACTGCAGCAGGGATCCTAAGGATGCTAAGAATGTCTATATCTGCACACAGTCAGGTTCAGGAATTGTGGCAGACATAACCCTACCCCCACAGCAATAGTGATGGCAGTGTGTGAACACCAAGGGATGTGCACATGAGTAGACCTTGCAATCATGCAGATTTGGGGGACATGTGTATGGCAGACTGAACATACACTAGCAAATGCAGATGACCCATGCTAGTATACCCCTGCCAGGAGTAGTGACTGTTGTAATGCACATAACAATAGGTGCAACAAACCATCATTATAAGGGTGTGCACACATATGCACACACGGAGTATATGCATCATGGTCAGCATCTGCACACCTAACACATTCTGTAGACACTACATGTGAATGTACAGGACATATGTCACATATCGGGCTCATTTACTGTTAATATATGTGGTGATGTGGTCCCATGGCAGATCAAAGAAGGGTGCGTCATATCAGTAAGGGTGTGTACACTCCCCATAGCCATGGTATGCTATGTTGGTTGTCGGTGTAATAGTATTGGATTGGTCATACATGGTCCGCTGATGTTGAGACCTGTAAAACAGACATCAGGCATTCACAAATGACATCTGTCCACATATCATCCCAGGTATGTGTTGCTGAAAAACACAGGGGCTGTGAGCATTAGAGCTGACATAACTGACACAGCACTACACATGCAGCAATGGGTTGTACACCTGTGAGGTTTGGTGCACAGTACATGTAAGGGTGCAGAACAGGTGCACAGCAATACTGTGTACATGGGTGCAGTGGTATCCAGGGGAAGGGGCATCACCTACTAAGACAGCACATGCATCACACATGTATACTGTTGCTAGCATGGAATGACTATAGCTGCACTGCATGCTGCAGTGTACCATATGTTATGTATGTTGACAGATGGGTAATAGGAGAACTGTGTGTACTATCATTGTGCAACCTCACCTGTATATGTGTGTGTGTGTGTGTGTGTGTGTGTGTGTGTGTGTGTGTGTGTGTGTGTGTGTCGGTGGGTGGTTATTTTGTCTGTAGGGTCACTCTAGTGAAGTGGAGGGAGGTTGATGCATATAGGATGCATGTGTGCATGTGTGTGTGTGTTAGTGTGAGTGCCCATGTATGCACATGTGTGATTGTGGAGTTGTTCATACAGCAGTACTTCTTTTTGGGATTGTGCAGTACATGGACATAGACTGACACATGACACACCAGGAATACTTGACATGTATGTAATCACAGGACAGCTGATAGTATAATAGGGTCTGCAGCATGTAACATGTATTGGGAGGGAGGGTAGACACCAGAAAGATACCAGGTATACCCTTAATATTGCATTCAGCAGAGAGATGACTGACAACTCACGTATGCAGCACTACAAATGCATTGGGTATTACTAGACAACACCAAGGAGTGTACCCATATATTGCAGTTGTCACATGATAGGTTGATTGAGCAGCATATCTGGCATGTGCTGAGCAATACTTACACATGACACCAGTGCATGATATTATGGAGTGATCATAGAGGGGCCATGCTCATGATGTCCGGACATACACAGGGTAAACACTGAATGACAGCAGTGAGGCCATGTAAAACTCCTCCACTCAGGTCAGGGAGGTAATGGAGTAACAAGTCTTGTGTTGTGATCACTTGTCTAGGCATTTAGAGGAATGGTACTTTAATGAGTGGTATTTATGAGTGTATGTTACCAAGTGTGATGCAGGATGGAGAACGCATGGGAATAAACATGGGACTGTCTATAAAGTCACGGACAGGTAGGTATTAAGGTGCGGTGTGTGTGTGTGTGTGTGAGTGTGTGTGTGTGTGTGTGTGTGTGTGTGTGTGTGTGTGTGTGTGTGTGTGTGTGTGTGTAGTGTGTACTGTTATGCAATGATGTACAGATCTTAAAGTATGTTTCTTGTTTTCCCCCACAGGTGGTGAGGATGGTCAGGGTTCCTACTGCATGCAATCTGATGTTGGTGTCCATACAGACACTGAAAATGATGATAGTACTGTTGAGGCACAAGTGGGGTTGTCAGGGGCTGCAACAGCCCCAACATTGGACATCCCCTTTTAACCACCCAACCCTGCACACAGTTTCAGTGCCTATACATACCACATCACCAGTGGCCATAGTGGAGGGAGAGCTGGTATTTGGTGGCAGTGCACAGGAGAGTGTGGTAACCAGGCCTACTGTGTCTTGTCACAGCAGGCATAGCCAGATGTCTAGTAGGGCACCACATATGCAGATGTCCCAGGGTGCTCATGGTAGGGACACTGGTCATCATACCCCTGGCAGATGCGCCACAACTGGTACTACCAGGTGCATGTTTCAGGCTGTCATGGTGGCGCAGGCACATATGGAACATTACACCATGCAGGGCCTGAGGCTGCAGATGGCTGCTCTCACATCTGCAAGTGACAACGTCCATGAACTGTCTGGTGCCATCCGTGCTTATACCGACTTCATGGTAAGACAGTCTGGAGAGATGATGGCCCTCATCGACCGTGGTTTGTCCATGCTTGAACATGTGGTGGGTGTGTGCCGACGGCTGCGTGGATGTAGGCCAATAACACCAACAGCTGGCAGTCAATGTGGATGTGGTAGGACACCAAGGGGCTCCTGTAGTGGCAGTACCAGCCCCAGCACTGCTGGGGGTGCTGTCCACACCACACCACAGCATGCCATGAGTATGTGGTCCTGGCCAGTCCCAGGAGGGACCTGGTTCCAGCAGACATCTGTCACCATCAGGGGAGAGTAGCACATCGAGGCCTGTACCTGGACATGCCCATGGAACCCCTGGCAGGCACAGTCCATGTGTCTGTGACCAGAGGCAGTGAACTGCACTCCCTGCCAGCTATGGCCTGTAGCTGTCCATAAACACCTGTCTAGAGTAGCCACATGGCAGAACTGTGTGCATGCATACACACACACTATATGAACACACATAGGGCAACCCCATACCTACACACACCACATTACCATGCCCAGTTCACCTCATTACACCCCTCACCCGCACACATGGTGTCAAATGTATGGCCCACCCTCGGCCTCTGGCAAACCAACAACACACCCTGTGCATATGATGATACCTGTGCCACAGCCCTGTCATCCATAACATCGATGCAGGGACAGGCTAATATGGTTCTGATGCACACAATGACTGTACTACAGTGTATCAAAGTTCTGCAGTGTAACATGTTGTCAGGAGTAAAGTTTAATGCATACATAACAGATAGTGTATCCATACAGCAATGATGTATTACAGCTATTAGTAACACTGGTTGATTGTGGTCTCCATAATATTATCCATTTGTGTTGTAGGTGTACATGTGTCAGCAGGAGGATGGTCTGCAGTCATATTCCACAAGGGGTATGGCACTGTGCTAACACCATGGCTGTGACATATCTGGGGTACAGTTGAACACATGTCACAGGTTTGTATAACAGTTATTGCCTGTGCCACATGGACAAGTGACCCACTGGGATGTGTATAATCTGCAACCTGATGTAGACCCATCCACATACACCCACACTCTTACTTGGCAACAATGGGACTAGACCCCTACCTAGGTATGTAATGTTACTGAAGTGTGTGGCTTTCATTGCACACACCACACAGCTTTCAGGGTGAGGTGTATTCCAGGTTACATGTTACATGCAGAACATCCCCAGACATGTACAGTATGCTAATGGGGGGATATAATGGGTGTATATGGACAATACATAGTGTGACATACCTTCATATGCACATTAACAGACATATAAGAGACAGACACATGTCCGAAGGACCTGGGTCTATCACTGCTAACTAACTTGACTGTGTGTCCAGCGTGTTACAGGTAGGCTGCACACAGCACATGCATAACTGGGCTGGATTGTGGTATCAGTTACCTGTATGGTTGATGGTGACAGTGGTCACCATAAAGTGGTACATGGGACATATACTTAGTGTACATTGGTGTAATGACAGTGTTCGCAGCAAGGTACACCTGGTATATGTCCCATGTACTGGGTGTACCTTGGTGAAATGACAGGGTACACAGCACCCACATCCCCCAGTGGATATTGTACTCCCTGAAACCCATGATGACACTCTGACATACCCACCATCACACATTGCCCACAACTGCAATACAACCCATTGTATATCCCAACAGTGGCACTACAGGGATATGCATCTAATGCACATGCCACAAGCATAGTAAGATGTTGCATTGTCATGCCTCACCTCTGGGCAGCAACAACACTATCTGTACTACTGTGTGGTAATGGGTATTGTAATAGGAGTATGTGGCCTCAGAATGCTGTACCCTACAGATATATGGACATGCACACATACACACACTTGCCAGAACTCAATGAGTTTCCCATGCATATCGACCCATTTGTACAACACTGTTGTGGTGGTACTGCAAGGCTCATGTAGCCGGTAGGGAGACAAGCGTAACAGGGTACATGTAATGTCGCATACAGCAGTAGCCACAACTGACTATGGCAATGGGTGTTGCGGTGGTTGTGAAGGCCCTCATGGAATTCCCAAGTACAGGTGTTCTAACACAGACACATATGTCAGTACTGGGGTGCATTGCTGAAGGTGGTCATAGCTATGTACCTAGCTATTGTCCATGGAGAGATGGGTTGTGCAGGGGATGTGTGTACAGTGATATCCTGCCACCTTCCATGTGGCAGCAGGCAATCTGTCAACAAGCACCACTGTGGTGACCCTCAGTGTGAGAGTGACATGCATCAGCCAATCCTCTGGGTGCCTCCTGCACATAGCCACTGAGGTGATCAAGTTGACATGTATTTAACATGTATTACAACACATGGTTAGTGTCTGTGATAGAGACCTGTATCCAATCATGTTCTGTTGACTGTGGTACTGTAGTGGAGGTACCCCTGGCATGTGGTGCATACAGGGTGTTGTTTCCTATATGTGACAGTTCTTACATGGCTGGGCAGACATATCAGTGTCAATCAAGCATAGGTTGCCTGTACATATCCCAGTTGGATACCTGCCATCTGCACAGATGTACAGGGACTGACAGTCATCAACTTGGCAAGTAGCTATGCAGTAGGATGAATGTGTTGACAGTTAAACGTTTGACAACAATATGTATGCCATAACTACATGTTGGAAGCCCTCACTAACATGTGCTGTACAGACAGTAGTCTACAGTTACATTCCACATGTCGGATCATTATCCATTAGGGAATATATACTGTGACACAACTCACACACCAAGGACACAACAGGGAGCCCTCAGAGTCCAGCTATGCCTGCAGGTGTGCCTGTTATCAGTACTACATTTAGCACTCTACTCTTGTCCGGGAAAGCACTGTCAACAGTAGTACCGCCATGATACACTACATGTCAGTGTGACAGCACGTACCCTGGGCTACTACCACTGTATGTAACACATTCACATGGATAACAGTGCTGTACAGGCCTCATATGTCTGTGTGTCCCAGACATGACACTCACACCCCTTGCTACTGTAATGACAGCACATAGGCGCATGTATTGTACATGGCATTACATACACTTATTACAGATGTCATTACCCTGCTATGTTCTCAGACTGGGTGGTGAGAACTGGTTATCAGGGCCAAGCCATGCTTAGCAGGTATCAACATTGCTCCAATATAACAGCTAAGCTGATTTGCACATGGGTGAGCGAAGCCTGCACTGTGTAATTGCCCGTACGTTTACCTATAGGTTAGCACTGCTTAGCTTCACGCAAACCCATGCAAACGTGCTTAAAGCTGCTCAAAACTGCCTTAACCACTCTGTATCCGGCAGCTCTTGATCTGCCCAGCAACAAAATGAACAGCCCTGGCAGGTCTTGAACCCAGAACCCTGTACACTATAGTCACAACACTTAACAACTACACCATGACGAGTGTGAAGACAGCTGTTGTGTTTCCAATATATCTGTCAATACACATATTGATTAGTATTGAACAATTACCTTTACTTCCACAATTGTGTAGTACTTGTTATTAATATGACTGTTGCATCACATATGTTGTTTTATCATAATGTACACATATCAGATAAATACGGTGAGATACATCTGGGAAGGTATACACAACCGTGATGTTTACACATGACAGGAATATGGATATATACATATACATATGTTGATATATGTCTACATGTACATACACATGTATATTCATACATATGTATGTATACACATCTATATAGTGCATCATATATATGGCCATGTGTAGATCTTTGTATATATATATATATATATATATATATATATATATATATATATATATATATGTGTGTGCAGATTTGCCTATTTATGTAGATATATGTGTAAATATCTATAAATGTATGTGCATACATATCTATACTGATATACCTATTATTGTCAATATATATGTAGATATTCATAAGTATATGTTCATATGCATCTATATCTGTATATGCGTAGACCTATATCGCTGTGCATATGTATATATTTGAGTGTTTATATATATATATATATATATATATATATATATATCCATCTATGTATGTCAATATGTATATATGTATATATCTATATTGATATATGGATAATTATATGTACATATATGTTCACCATATGTCCAGAACATGGAGTGGAGTCCTACCTCAGACCCAATAATCCCAACTTCTTAGTGCAAGGGGATGTCAGGTATGTATTGCAGGTATATATGTAAACTGCTGCTACTATAACAGGGGTCATCTTAACAGACATGTTGTGTGTGTGTGGGAGGTCATATCTGCTTTTAACATATGCACCATTGGCTACTGACAGACATCCTAAGGACATCATAGTACAGTACCACTGCTAGCATAGTAATGATCCTGTGGACTACAGCAGAGATTTGGCCAACAAATGTGGACAGTCTGACACACTCTGGCAATCCAGAGGTATACACAACCCCTTAGTGCAAGACATGTGGACCAAGCCTGACAATGTGGATGTTAACAGCCATGTAGATGGGCATATCACGTAAATACTGGAATACATATAACCACATAGTTATGCATTCACACACTCCTGTCTGTCCTGACACATACTAACCACTGGTGCAGTGGTCAAATACTACCCACTAGTTAGTGGCATACATCTGTACAGCATCCCACTGCTTTGTCAGATATACATGACAGTTATGGTGCCCCGGCAGCAGTACATCTGGCAATTATCCGGACATAACATCACACTGGGTAAGTACACTAAGCTGCTAGGCATGTAACAAAGCACTGTGCAAATTACAGGCAGACTGCCACAACACTAGCCTACATTTCTTATGGGGGAATACACATGTACCTGCAAATATAGCAGGCTCTACAGGTATGTCACTGCACAGAGTATAAGACACCTGTGTGAAAGTGCATACCCACAACCAATGTGAACACAGCCACAGCCACATATGGTAAGCTAGCTTAATATTACACTATATGGAGTGTCTGATCAACACCATCCTCATATGTGCCACTCACACACTAACCCTACATATACTGGGCCACCTCACAGTGTGGTGCGATGCCTGTCTGTGGTATGGGACATGTGTGTGTTTGGCCCTACAAACATGTAAGCCGATAGGGTGCCATACACAGGAGCAGCATGTAACATCAGATAGAACAGGGCCAAGAACAATGACATCTACCACAGTCTGTACACAGGCCAAGGTACATATTTGAAATGCACACACTGTCGACAATCACCATAAGTACACAGACCACAGTACTGTCCATACAACCACAAAATGCCCAGGTTATGTCCTCAAATATAACCCCTACTATACATAACATGTGTAGCAGTCTGATATCTCACTGGCTTGTTATCAGATATGATGTCAATAAATAATGGTGTACAGAACATATGCACCTCTTACTGCATGACATATGTACAACGATTGACAGAGTTGTGGCTGGAGGCACAAACACAAACACAGGGCCACTATTGACATGTTGCTGTGATAACCTCATACATTTACTGTTATAACAGGGTTTGTTGTGAGATATGTCCTATGAGGGATATGAAGTCAGTAACTTTCATGGCTGTCACCATGTACTGACTGCAATCCTCACACTATGCTTCTGCAGTTCTCAGATAGGTGTTCTGTGAGTAACACAAGAAACAAAAGGCACCACACACTGCCCACTCTGCAGATGACCCTACAGATGGGGGTTTCCTCAAAAACATAGCACTGTCCTGACAGGTATTAAAACATGTTGACCAGCCATATCCACACACACATTGTTAAACTGACATTACTCCAAATGCAGAATAGCAACACAGACATTCTGTAGTCATGTCAGGCACATCCCCCTCCTGTGTGTTGGTCTGTTTCCACAGTGTATGTTTTTAGAGGTAAATCCCAAATCCATCTGTGATGCTGTTTGCCAAACACAAGATATAGGTCCTGCTCACAGTGAATGAAAAGGCCTACACCAACATGATGTTCCTAGATATTGGAATGTGTTTCCATGCAATTGGCTATGGGAATGTTACCACAGCTGTTCCACATGCAATCAGCTAGAGGAGGGCTGCAATTCGTGCAGAAGCCATCAGCTGATCATCACCTACAAAACACAAGCTGCTGCATAAGTAAAGCACATGTAGTTCTCAGCATCCACCAGAGAGGGAGTGAGAGAGACAGACAAAGGCAAAGTAAGTCAGGGAGGGGGTGGGAGAGTAAAACCTAAGCATGTTTGTGTCACACACCTAACAGTACAGGGTTTTAAACCCCTGACTGACTATGTGTTACTACCACATGTCTATGCAGTTATTGCATGCGTCACATAGCTTACATGTTGAAGAGCTGTCCAAATGTATATGTGATGGTGAGTGACATCTGCAATAGTGATATGGTAGCGATACAGTAGGTGTAGTGCACGTGCCTGTCCACATGAACAGGTGTCAGCATCAATGCAGCCACACCTCCTCAGGGACTCACACACATTGACACACTTGGCAGGGTCAGGAATACACTTCCTAACTAGTCAGTTTGCCACAATACAGTAATGTGCTGGTATCACATGCACCACAGGGGCTATTCGGAGGTTATATGGGCAAAGGGTATGTGAAGGTGTATGACATCAGACAGCATGCTTCAGTATGCCAGTAGGAGTTGTAGTGAGTGTGAATGTGGTCAAAAGCATCATACACCACACACACAGACACAGGGTGCTAGTACTGACATGCATGCATGCATTGCTTCACAGGTGTGTAGTGGTTGACTGCGCCAGAAGGCTATACAAGGCTAGTTGAAGGGTATATCTTGGCATCAGGCCACATGACAATGATCTGCAGTGTGGCTCAGGAGTGTAGTGTCTGGAGTGGCCCACACAGGTGGGTATTGTATTCACCATCCAGTCACCTGGGTACCTATTGTGTGTGGCCATTGCTGTGCAATGCTTGCCATGTATGTGTTCTTTAGTCCATGACATGGACACTGTCTGGGATGTGCACACGTCCCACATGCATGTACAGTGACATGTGGAACTGTACCTGGGGTGTCTGGCCCATGTTGTGTACACAGATGTTTATCATCAGATGTGTCAGTCCTGGCCTAATGTGGTGGGAACTGGTAATGGACAGCAGGTTGACCGTGCACCTACATTGATAGCATGATAAAGGCATTCCCTGGTGTCGGTGGCATCTGTCCATACAGGACATGTGTTTAAGGTATAGTATGTCCATTGTGGGTCACATTTGATGGCACCACAGGTGTTGCAGGCATTCAGTGGGGAAAATAGTGAAGGCACACTGCATGTACATGCCTATTGTACTGATGGACAGAGTACCATGCCCTCTGTAGTCCACTGAGATCCCACCTCACTCTTTGTGGGCAATATGCAGGGTACTGCCAACATAGAGGTTGTTGCCTAGGCAAGTGTGTTTGTGTATGAGGCATGAATTGAGAGTGTTCCCTGGGTAATACAAGGGTTGTTAACTTTGTTTGCCAGGCCTTGATGTCACATGTAGGAGTATGGATTGGCATCCCAGCCTCTTAGCTATTTCACATCTGTTATCCTTGTAAGGTGGACATTGCGACATATAATAGGGCCACCATATAAGAAATTTGCAAAATCAGCTCCACAATGAGTCCAGTTGTCACACACACACAACCACCTCCACACAGGATAATGACAAATACAGACACACACACCCACACTTGCCATGTCTGGGATTAGAACTCCTACCTAACTACTTTATCACACTACAGCATTACTCAGTTATAGGACTCCTTCCCCAAAGATGTATTTCCCTGGGAATGACATCAGCAGGCTTGCCAAAGAAGGTCAGTTGAGGTTTTAGTGACTGTGAATGGCCTCAAAAGCATTGCACCCTACACAGGCAAAGAAACACACACATAAACATTCACACTTGCCATGTGTGGGAATAGAACCCCTACCAAAGCACTGTATCACACTACAGCATTACACTGTTATAGGACACACCATGGAAATTAGTAGGCTACTCTTTTCCCAAAGGTGTATTTCACTGGGAATGACATTGGCAGGCTTGCCAAAGTAGAGCAATGGAGGTTGTAGTGACTGCGAATGGCCTCAAAAGCATTGCACCCTACACATACAAAGAAACACACACACAAACATCCACACTTGCCATGTGTGAGAATAGAACCCCTACCAAAGTACTATGTCACACTACAGCATTACACTGTTATAAAACACACCACAGAGATTACTGGGCTACTAATTTCCCAAAGGTGTATTTCACTGGGAATGACATCATCAGCTTTGCCAAGGTAGGGCATTTGAATTGTAATGAGTGTGACTAGCCTAAACAGCATTACTCCCTACACAGACGGAGACACACACACACACACACACACACACACACACACACACACACACACACACACACACAGACACACACACACACACACACACACACACACACACACACACACACACACACACACACACACACACACACACACACACACACACAGTTGCCATGTTTGGGATTAGAAATCCTACCTAACTAGTTTATCACACTACAGCATTACACAGTTATAGGATGCACCACAGAGATTACTGGGCTATTCTTTTCCCAAAGGTGTATTTCAAAGTGAATGACATCAGCAGCATTGCCAAAGTAGGGCATTTGATTTGTAGTGAGGATGACTAGCCTAAAAATCATTAATCCCTACACAGACAGAGACACACACACACACAGAAACACGCACAGTTGCCATGTTTGGGATTAGGACTCCTACCTAACTAGTTTATCACACTACCGCATTACACAGTTATAGGATGTGCCGCAGAGATTACTGGGCTATTCTTTTCTAAAAGGTGTATTTCAAAGTGAATGACATCAGCAACCTTGTCAAAGTAGTACATTTGAATTGTAGTGAGTGTGACTAGCCTGAAAGGCATTGCTCCCTACACACATACACACACACACACACACACACACACACACACACACACACACACACACCCACACACACCCACCCACACACACACACACACACACACACACACACACACACATATACAGTTGCCATGTCTGGGATGAGAACTCTTACCCAATTAGTTTATCACACTACAGCATTACACAGTTATAGGATGCACCACAGAGATTAGTGGACTACTCCTTTCCCAAAGGTGTATTTCAAAGTGAATGACATTTGCAGCCTTGCCAAAGTGGGGCATCTGAATTGTAGTGAGTGCGACTAGCCTAAAAAGCATTGTTCCCTACACAGACACACAATTGCCATGTCTGGGATTAGAACTCCTACCTGACTAATTTATCACACTACAGCATTACACAGTTATAGGACATGCCACAAAGACTACTGGGCTACTCTTTTCCCAAAGGTGTATTTCAAAGTGAATGACATTAGCAGGCTTGTCATAGTGGGGCTATGGGGAGGGCAGTGTGTGTGCATGGGCCATAACCCATTCATCTAGAGGTAAGCACACCACACTCAGCCACACACAGGTTTATATTCTGCAGGTATGTGTATACAGCTACTAGATCACTACTGACATGTTGCACAGCTGGCACTTGCACCACAGAGTCTGTAATGCTGAGGGATACCAGTGGTTAATTTATACAGTGAGTGACATTTACACATCATGTGGTTGTAGCCATTTGGCTGTGTGCTGGGTGGGACAGGCCTCATGATGGAAGGCTCTTTGTCACTGTCACTCTCTTCTACACATCTATGTATGTGTACTTTTGACGTATTATAGTGTGTTGTCCTTGGATATGTATGTGTATTCCTATCCAATGTGTGTGCAAAGCATGGCTGGTGTATACTGAGGAGTGTATGAACAAATATCTACAACTGTCAGATATGTATGGTCCACTGTTGTTGGCAGACATCTGCCTCATTTGTTTAAGTGTGTGAGCATGCCCAGTATGACCTTTCAGTATGTTGTCTGACATTATCTTCATTTATCTAAGTGTGTGAACATGCCCAATATGCCCTTCTCTATTGAATGAATGGATCCATTCCAGATAGTTTGTACTCCAGTGCACACCTTTGTGTTCTACATCTACAGGTACCAAACTGTTTCTGCAAGATATCTGTAGATCAGTTGGCAATATGGGGTCACACTGTTCAAGGGATAGTGTGTACTGTAGGTGATTGCGTCTGTGCTGCTTCTGCTACATGGTACTGGTGTTAGCAGAGATATTCAGACATGTACTTTTATACACTGTGATGATTTATGTCCTCAAGTACTGTCAGGTGGACATTTTTGCTCACAGTGATGTCCTGGAGAACACAGGGTGAATGCAGCTGTGTCCAGTATTGTGATCAAATGCCTACATATTCATGGAAGGTTATGCCATTCTGTGGGAGGAGCTGCAGGCACTTGCTGCTGGGTCTGTGTATCCAGTTCAGCACCTTGGTACAGTGCTGGCAGAGGATCCCATACTTGTACATCCATTGACATGACAGTATGGCCTTATCTTGCTGTGGCAATACCTCACGGCTGTGCAGATTCACACAGGTTACCCAAAGGCAGGGGACATAAGTCAGAACATTACCCCTACTGTGGTGTATGGGCAGGTTTGTAGCCATCCATTTTTGTGTTTGCAGCCAGAGATAGTATGTGCACACGGCTGAGTTTTGGACTTCACACACTCCTTGCTGCCCATGCTCCCCCCCCCCCCATTATTCTATTCTCTTCCATACATTATGTGAACATTCCCTGATATTTTCCCTATAGTTATTACCTCAACACAGCTGTGTTTTGGTGTTGGTCCACAGTTCATGCAGTGGGACATGGTGGACATGTTACTGTGGTTTGTCCACATGGCCTTGCATATGGCTTATGTGAAGTGTGTTATGTTGTTATTTGGGTGTCCATGACATAACATACATTGGCAGTATGGGTGACATGCAGGCCTTTGGCAGGGGCCTGTAGGCCATTTGGTAGTGATGCAGGCCAGCTGTAGCAGGCCATTGCATTCTGTCAGTCCTACAGTCCCAGACTGCCATACAGTATGTTCCCCTGGGGTGACAGGGTAGGTGTGCTAGGTGTTCATGCCAATACTTTCTATCATTATTGATCAGGTGGTGTGAATGTTGTCAGGGTGCTACTTATAACTAGTGATACACCTGCATGGGACACCTGCACTTCATGCTGCATTCTTTCGCTATTGCCATACACAGGTGGGGGTCATATTGTACCCATTCCCAACAGCAGGGATATGACCAGCGAGGTTCCTGTGGATGGTGTTTGGGTGAGCTGGGTGCATGTCTGCTATGGACACTACTTGCATCTGACTCACAGATAGGCATGGGGCATTCCAGTTATGTTGGCTTGTGCAGGGGCATCAGCCATTTCCCAATACATCATTCCTATCACCTTTGTGATCTGCCAGTGTTCGGCTAGATGACATCGGTATTACCTACTACAAGCCCAGGAAATGTGATGCATACCTGTATGTACAATTCCAAGGGTTTGTCCATTTCACAGTTACACATCATATACTGTATGTCTGGGGTACTATTCCCTGTGTACTGCTTGTATATCTAGCCCAACAGTCATGCCATGTCCATCTTTCAGATGGTGGCACATATTACCATACATTTACAATGGCTTACTGCTAGCATGTGTTATACTGGGGAGAATTGTCTTTGGCACTGCAGTTATGAGGACTTGGCCCTGCCATTGGCAGTAGTGGGCAATGGCCACCAGGTCAAATCTCAGCATGCATACATACTGACCACTCTCACACAATATGAGACACACACCCATCTAACACACGCATACCTGCATATTGTACAAATGCTACAATCTATACTGCTACCTTGTTCACCTCAGGTTATCTGTGCTCCACTGGTATTATACCTACACATACATGTTACTATAAGTCTACATCGGATTGGTGGGGGGGGCACACCTGAATTTTACTACATTTCTACATAGGATTTGGGGGGGGGCACACCTGATTGTTACAACGTGTGTACATCGGATTGGGGGGCACACTAGACTGTTACTACATGTCTAAATAGGAATGGGGGGCACACCTGACTGTTATTACATATATTTGGCCATTGGCATGCTTTCTACATAATATCCACCCTTTATTTGGAACTGTCAGGGCTCCGTTTTGTAGTTTGCAGAAATGTACTCGGTTACTAACTGAGTACATTTCTGCAGATTACACTAGTCCTGCACGGCTGGCTTCCAGCTTCCTGAATCACAAATTTACCTCATTTGCATGGATTTCACCTGCAAATGGGGTAATTTGCATACAGGAGCTGAGTCTGTGCAGGACTAGTGCAAGAGCACTCGTGCACTTCCCTGCAGCTTATTCCTAGATCGCACAGCAGTCATATTGCCTGCTGGAGCTCCTGCACTAGCCCTTCACACTGTGCAGGGCTTGCTGAATCCTGAGAGTTATGTAATGACTTGCAAATTCAAGCCAGGAATTTCTGTCCCAAACAACAAATATAAATTCTTTCTCTCTTTTTGCTATAATAATGGAACACTAGTAAAATTATTTACACTGAGGGTTCCAAATAAATGATTTATATTCTAAAACATTTATTTTTAGATGAGTTTGCTCTAACAATTAATAATACTATTCTACATCTGGACTTGAAAAACAATTGAAAGCCATTTCAGGAATTATATTTGAGAATAAAACAAATACAATTTTGATAAACCAGAAATGAAACACTTTCTTAGAAAATAATTCTAATTGCATTTGTGACGAAAATTACATATCTTGGCAGTTTCTCATCAAATACTCTGGAAACTGTAGTATAAAATAAACTATAACAACATTATTAAAATCTAAATGAAATAACTGGTAATTGAAATAAAATATTTTTATATTTTGAACACCTTACAAATAAATTGCTACCCGAGATTTTATGTATATGCTATACTACAGCTTTTCAAATAAAAAGCAACTCAGATTGCAAACTGTTAAGATTCCTGTGGTGTCCAGGTAAGCCAGGAATAGCGTTAAGAAATGTTATTAATAGATGGAGTAAAGGTTATTGGATAGCAGAAATGCATGCTTTTGCATCCACATATTTTTTTCTCTGTTTGCCCCCACTGTCTGTCGATATTTATTTTACTCTTGGCTTTTCAGGCCATTCATTCTCCATCAATTGAGTAAGGGTTGACTGGGAGGGACTATCACTCAGACAGCTATTACGAGTGCTTCAACATTTTCTATTTTTATGCCCTAATTCTCCCAAACATTTAACAAAACACTTGGGGGGGGGGCTGTGCACATACCTCTCAACTGCCCAGATTTTTGCCACATATTTTTGGTATACTCCTCATAAAATTTTGGTTTTCTGCCAAATCACTGCAAATCATTTGGGATTGAAGTCAGAAAATAGTGGCAGACATTTAAGTTTTAGACTTCATACCCTTTAGAAAATTCATGTTAATGCAAAACCTGTCATTCTATCAACTTTCTACAATTGTAAGAGGAATATTTAAAAACTGTTCCTGTTTTGGGTCTTTGCCCCTCATTATATATGGCTTTGTCCAGATTTCCTGCTCTGTGAGGTTGAGAGGTATGGCCGTGCAATTGACTAAGTAGGGGACATCCTCTCAATTCTGCAAAAAGCATTCCTTCCAACTAGCCTTAGCCCTACACCCAAAGTATGAGCAGTGGTCTTTCTAGTCTCCACCACAGGGAACACATCACTCGATGGACCCTTCTGGTACACACTGTCCTCCCTTCCTCCCTAGTTCCCCAAGAGAGATGAGCAAGCCAAAACCCTTCATTTCTGTCTTTCCCTGCCTTCTCCTCCATGGTCAGGTCTGCTTATCCAACCCTGGTCGACTGGATCACAATCACGGTTCCATCTCTCTGTGCTATGGAGCCAGGCTTATGGTCTTCATATTTAATTGATGTACTATATACAAGAAAATGCGAAGGTATATTTAGATAGTTATGCAGTAATAAATTCAAAAATAAATATCAGTGAAACATAATAGACAGTATTTTCAAATCTCTTAACCAACTCTCTAAGTCAAATTAT
This sequence comes from Protopterus annectens, assembly GCF_019279795.1. Lineage (NCBI taxonomy): Eukaryota > Metazoa > Chordata > Ceratodontiformes > Protopteridae > Protopterus > Protopterus annectens. The sequence continues at coordinate 531,664,817 of NC_056733.1, forward strand.
TTAACCATAGTTGTTGTTGTGAATAGTTTAAAATGTTATTTGCAAAAATTCAGAATTACATAAATAGTCATTTTGTATTTTATATTTCCTTACTGTATAGAACTGTTTTGTAATTGGTACCAACTATGAGAAAACGCTGGAAGGGAAAATGAAAGACTTTTCTTAATGGTTTAATTGTATTGAAAATGTTCTGCAGCTCATTTTCCATGTTTGATATCACTTTGTAAAGACCAATTAAGGGTATTCTAAAGCACTTGTTTAGGGGATATGTCATGTCTATACCTAGCCCGGACATCTCCCCACTCTTTGATCTACTCTCTAAATACAAGCAGCTATGAAAAATCGAGTTTGCATTAGTTATGGTGCCCTATTATTTCAACAGAGAAATGGACCACAATAAGAAAACATTCAGAAAGGGGAAAAGGAGATAAATCTAAGGGTGAACATATTTCCTTGAAATCTTGCACAACAGATTCTCTGTTCATTCCTGGATAATGTGCCTAAGCAAAGCAGAAAAACAACATGTACGAACAATTCATCCACCATGCATACCAGACCTAAATCCAAACACTACCCATAATCATATTAGCTAAAGGAGCTAGTAAACATGCTGAAAAAAGTATACTTTTGTGACCTAAGTATGAAGCAGCTAGTCTCTAACTGCAGTTAACCATTCTTATACTCCATAATTAAATCAATCTGTTGTGTAGATCAATCTTAGGTGAATAAACACAATGCTGTAAATGTTCTCCAATATTACATTTATCTCAGCCAAAACACATTCTCTGTCACCAAACAAAATCATATGTAGGACAAACACATACTTAGACAGTAGCATAGTCACTCCCTTCTGTCTTCCATATGAAGTACACCCAAACATTTGATAGTCCATTTTATTCAACATTTGGTGTTCTGTTACATTCAAAGAATTTTTAATGCATACAACATCAGGTTATGTGACCTTTAAATATTGAAATTATATAGTTTGCTTCACCAGGTTACAGGTCCCATTTTTCCATGTGACTATACCAAACAATGTGTGTCTCATATAGTATACAAAACAAAGTGGTGTGCACCTTACATTATAATGCTGTCAAACCACAAATCTAAAAATACCTCAAGAATGCAGAGAAAATATATCTGACTTGAAGAAGACTCTTTATATAATCCCCAAAGACTCACAGGGATGCTTAATTTCCAAAGGCAGTGTACCAACATTCCAGAAGAATGAACAAAAAGAAACTGAGATAACAGAAGGAGAAACAAAGATCCTGCTAGTCCACATGGTATTTCTTCTCATTATCACCCTACCTGAAAACTGGCAACTATACCTTCTGAAACAAAAATAATTAAGTAAGTAAAGAGCATATATGTGCAGTGCTTAGTAAGTGGCTTTCTCTCCAGATATGTGTTCATTACATCGATGTTTGAGAGAAATGGAATTTTGGAGGCAACTGTAGTCTGTGCAAGTGAAGATGAGCTATGATGACATTGGGTTTAAGGTCTTATTTTCAAGTTGACTTTCTTGAGGCTACACATTTACAGACATGTAGGAGAATGGTTGTGCCTGCCTTATGAAAAGGGAAAGGTAATTGATGGCCTCGAGCATTAACTTGACTGCCTGCTGGTTTCTCTTATTGGCTGGCTGGGCTATACTTTAGAGAAGTATGTGTATTGTCTAATCAAGACCATGGGTAAAAGTGGTTGATTTGTTGTGTGATGTTCTTGAATGAAAGTGAGAATACATTTTTTTTTGGATAGTGCCTCAGTGGTGAGCAATCTACTGTTGTAGATTTGATGCATAGGTTCATAGGTTCATAGATTATTACTAGGCTAACTGCTCTTGTGGGTCATTTTAAGCCTAGCCAACTACTCCATGTGAGAATCAAACCCTGCACCCTGTGTTTGCAAGGTAAACACCTTAACCATTATGCCAACCTCCCACCCAATACAAATACCAATGTAGCTTGTTTGGAGAAATAGAGTAAGGTGAGGTGACATAGCTGAACAGCTGATATGGGTATGGGTTGTTATTGTTACAAATGATTCAGTAAGATGACTATGAGATAGCAAGAATGACTTTGAGACCTGCGGCCAGATTCTAAAATACTTGCTGTCAGTGTTAATTGACTTACTCTGGTGTAAGGCCTATATATGAAGCAGACTTATACTGAATAAAACATTTATACTTAACAAGTTCTTTTGGAAATGGACTCTTAACCTTATATATGGTAACTGATTCGGATGGAGTGAGCAGAGGTATGAGATGTGATATTTTTCAGGGTTAAATTGTCATTGCGCTAATAGCAAGTTATGCATTATGGAGTATTGATTGAAAATTAGAGTGAAGTATAGGAAGCATCAGATAAGATGAGGATATTGGTATACAGTTGTAGATGGTCCATTGATAGAGTGTGATTTAGATGGTTGGTTGATTTATTCTGTTAGGGTGTTTCAAATTAGGTAATGTTAAGGGCAGGATTATATCAAGTGATAAACTGGTTTGCAAGGTCATGGGTTGTACATGTGATAATTTACTGAGTATTTATACAGAAGATAAATTATGAGGCTGAGTCAAAGTAGATGGTTTGCAGATAAGTGAAAGGTATGGTAACCATTTGAAATGTTGGACTAACTAGATTGAGTCCCAAAACATGGAGACTGAATGGCTGAAAAAATGGACTTACATGTGTTAAATCCGAGATCGTCATTTCTTGGAATATTCTCTTTTCTAAGAAGTATGGTGAGATTTCAGTTAGTATATATATCAGAATAGGTTAAATGCAGCAATATAAGCTATATATGGATCTCTATCAATTGATTGAGTTTTCAGAAACTTGAAATTCATGTTGGTGAGATGATATGATCAAATTTCTGAAAACCTGAAGCTTTTGAATAGAAATTGCAGTACAGTGAAGATAGGGAAATTTACCATTTTCCTCAATGTAGTGCAATCTTGGAGTTGGTATATATAATTAGTAGGGGGTGTGGGGGTGCAGGGGTACTTGCCTTCCTGCAAAATAGTAAAAAAAAGATAGATTTTTGTGTGCTTTTTTTTAATTGAGGGTTTTCAGAAATTCGATCATATTGTCTCACCGATATGAATTTCAAGTTTCTGAAAACTCGATCAACTGACATAGATCCATATGTGTGTGTGTGTGTGTGTGTGTGTGTGGGGGTTTGTGTGTGTATAAACATATATATATATATATATATATATATATATATATATATATATATATATATATATATATATATGTATATATATATATATATATATATAATTTTGGAGGTGGGGGCCACGCCTTCCTTGCAAAAGAGGAAGTTTAAAGGAGAAGAGAGAGATGTTCAAGTTTCGCTCTTCTCCTTCATTATCAATCCTTTTTTTTTTTTTTGGCCTGTGAGCACTTGGCATTTTGTGTGCCAAAATTTGAACAGTGGGCCAAGAGGTGTGCATTTATGGACCCCTGGATATTTATATTTTTCTTTAAGCTATTTTTGAGTTGTTTTAACATTGTATGTGCACCATAAATGCTTTCATTATTGCATATAACCTATTCTGATGACTGTAAAAAACAACTGATTTTCTGATGAATATTACTGGATCAGGATGTGTACTGAGGTCTAGGTTCTTATGATTCAATAAAGGTTTTATTTAAAAAATATATGAGCCCTAATTATTCCAATCTAAAGTGCTTTAGCTCTGCCATGTATTGTTACCTTTGAAGTACAGGCCAAATACTGTCAACATAAACAGAGATATGGGCAGATATTCACAGTTATCTACCTCCAGAAAGGACAAAAATCTATCTAATCTAAAACATAGCCGCACTCACAATTGGGCAACTGGGCAAGTATCCATCAGGGAGAAGGGAGATATACAAAGCAATATTTTTAATTACCCTCCTAGTAAAGAAAAGCATTGGGTAGTTCCTGACTTCAACATTGTGTCAACACATACCATAATAGTACCTAAGAAAATGACTACAATAAATTAAATACTAACATGACTGTTTTTACTTAAAGCAAAAGATGTACCAGAAGATGGTGCAGTGGTGCAGCACTAGTGTTGTTGCCTCACAGCAAGAGGTTCTCTGGTTTGATTTTCTGCTGGGGTGCCTTCTGTGCAGAGTCTGCATGTAGTCCCTGTGTTCGTGTGGGTTTCCTCTTGGTGCTCCAGTTTCCTCCCATATCACAAAGACGTATTTCTTTAGCATTTCTCCCTGGACCTCCACTGAAAATTGGCTTCATTCCAAGTCGGACTTTCCTGGTAAACAACTATAAAATAATAAATAAGACCCCCCTCCCCCCCACATCACTGGATACATTGTATATAAATAGCTAGTGCATGCAACTTCAAACTGTTAACATATAGGCTTATATTGTGTCTGGGATGTGCAACGGATTTTCACATTCAGGTCTAATGGTAGCAAGATAGTGAAATCGAAAGCAACTGTAGTTTAAAATGAAGAGATACAACAGCAAGTCCTAAATCATATTATTCCAGCCTTATGTATGGGCAGTGACAATAGTAACTTCTGTTATGAAAAGCCATGCAGAAGTTATGAGCAATAACATTATATAAAATCAAATAGCAAAGCTATGAGCAATTATATGTCCTTTGGTTGAATCTAAAATGTTTGAATCCAAATGGTAAAAAGGCCCATTTGATTGACACATCACTTAGCTGGATTCCAAATAAATAATATCATCTAGTTCAAACAACGAAAGGCAATGGGTCACAAAGATGTTTGCATGGGGGCAGCTACAGTGCACTCTAAATGTTAGGCATGTCACTTCTGCTTAGATGTATAACCAATTCCATGGTTGCATAGCTGTAGAGAAGCAAAACTGCTTTTGGTGTACTAACAAAAAACACCTCAACAATGGTCATGTATCAGTAACACCAGTTACTTGGTAAAACTTCATATATTTCTAGTTCACTATTACAGAACTATCCCACACTAGACAAAATAAGTTTTCACATAAACAGTCATCCGTTTGGATTCATACATTCAGGATTAAAGCAAATGGTCATTCAAGCAATTGTAATGCTTCCCCCAAACAAATAGACAACAAAAAAACATGAGGCAAAGCTGACCATGGTCCAAGCCAGTCTTCCCATAGTACACCTTTATATAAGAAATCCTCATCTCCCAACTAAAGTCCCCGTTTAAACAGTCAATACATTAAGAAGATTCTAAAGCAAGCCACTATTTAAAAATGAATATTTTTATCAAGCAGTAAAGCAACAACATTATAGAAGCCACTGTAAAAGATTGATTAATGAGACAAAGAAATATAGACCAACAAATAATACACCTATAAATGTAAGATGAAAAAATAAGCATTCAAGTACTTATTATAAAAGCAATAAACATCTTACAAGTAAGATATTTTCTAGAGGACGTAGTTCTGCAGACTATGTTGCATGGAAAAGCTTACTTGTGTGATATAGTTTTTGTAGTAAGAACTGAAATGCTTGGAATGTTTTCATTTTTCATCTTCCTGTTAGAAGAGCATCTCAGTGGCTGCTGTCCTCACCATAGTAACACAAGAGATCTCTCAAAGCACAAAGCAAACAGCAAGAAGTAATGCAAAATCCAAAGCAAGACGTGCTCCATAGGTGGACACTGAATGATGCGGCAAACATGAATCTGTTAAGCAGATAATTGCAGTCAATGCCCTTAAGCTTTGTGAAAAGCTAGCAATGTTGTGATGCCTTCACTGATTCTGCAGCAACAGTTGTACCCCTCTGGACCCCAATCTTCACTTTAGGTGGATATAAAATTGAATATTTGACCTTTTACTGCCTGAAGGAGGGTTATAAAGCTTTCCTTTTATATATATTATAAAGCTTTCCTTTTATATAGAAGAACAGCTGAACTGATAGGAAAGTGAATAGGCTTTCTGGTAAAATGATATTAACATCAATTCACACAGCTTATGTCACCCACTGTTTGTTCTAATAATTTAAGTGCATCAACAGAAATCATGGTCATGCAGTGTCTAAGATGACTTCATGGTGAGAGCATGATGTGCTCATCAAGGGTTGAAACTCAGGATGTCTCAATGTATTGAGAGCTAATCTTCAGAAACTTAACTGAATCATAGCCCACCATGCCCTTCTGAAGCCTAAATACCCAAATATTATTTATCTTCAATTCATTTTCTTATTCACTTTTTTTTGGTTCCCTCCTTACATTTTTAAACAGGCCTGGCTCTCCAGCGTCCCACATCCATGCCTGAGCTACCAATCTCTTAATCCCTTCTGGATTACGCCTGTATGATTGGGGCCAGTTGTGGATCCTAAGAGTGTCCTGGGAGTTTGGTCATCTCACCCTCAGTTCAGGGGAGGTTGTTTATGCCCCACCCACTTACCTTCATCTCCTGTGTTCATTGACTTGATGTCAGAGAGCAACTGCCCTCTTTGGACCACATCTCCCCTTAGAGAGCGTCATCAATGAACGCCACCCCCAGGATGGGCATGCTCATCTCTCACTGCCACTCTGACAACTGCCCTAGCAGCTAGTCAATCTCTGGTCACCTTGGCCATAGACAAGGCTTTATTCCTATATACCACCAGAGGGGGCACTTCTCTTTCTTAGTTATTGAGCTTAATAAGCAGTGGATTATATTGCTGAAGTAGTAAGTCCACCTGGATTTCAGCCTCTGCCATTTAACAATTCATACTGGTCACAGTAATTTCCAAGACAGCAGCATTCATTTAGAACATGGCAGTATTAGTTGCTTTAATGTAGGTCTACAGTCGTATTCTGTACCACTACAGCTAAACATCACAGATTAATATATAGACTGATTTATTATTCACAGTCATTGTTAAATTGATAGTCTCTCCTATAAGCAGCTTACCAAATGAATGAGTCATGGCCACAATATCTTCATGCATCTAACAGAAAAGTTGTAGAAAAACATTTCTCTTGATATTGTTCACTTTGCAGATACTATGTTGACTGACTGCAATGCCTTAACATAGAGGAAAAGGAACTGTGGAATAACATTGCGGGAAACTGACTTGCAAAACCTAGTTAGGAGCTGGAGATCTATTAGGCATAGACTAGTTGTTCATAGTCAGTTGCATGTTCAGAATTCCCTTTCTACACAGGGAAAAGCCAATTTACATAAGGGACTTGGGGAACACTCCCATGTCATACAGAATACAATGCAATGCAAATGTTTGCATAAACATCTAGTATTAAAACATGACATACACCTGACAAAACTAATAGACTAAGTAGGATAAATATGTCACCCAATTTGACAAAAGAGGGAGAGGAAGACACACATATTATATATGTAAAAATCTAAGTACTGATAACTATAGTGACTTTCTTGCCAATGGTTGATGATCATTTGATTAGATTTCAGCTGTTGACTTAAATCTGGTTAAGTTTATACTTACTCATAGGCCATATTGTTGTCATGTAGGTGTTGCAGGATCTTTGTTTATGTGAAACCACTGTGCATCATATTTGTGAGCTTATCCTTTTCTCATTTGTTGTGTGACCATTTCATTATAAAGACATGCGGGAGAGGCTTTCCCTTCTACGGAAATGCTTTTTTTTCAGTGATTGTGGTTTTCAGGTCATTTGCATTCCCGATCAATTGTGATCACAGAATTGATTTAGAAGTGATTATATTAATCCATACCTATCAACACTACCTCATTATGAGGACTTTCCTCATTTGATTTACAAATGATTATATTAAGCCATACCTGTCAATATTACCTCATTATGAGCAATTTCTTCATTTTGAGTCTTATACATTTTATTTTCTTTGCTGTTCCACATTGTTTTGTCTATATGTAGATTCTTAAGGCTTCTTAAAGTGTCTGTTGTGGTAGTTAAGGGCTTACAGTGTTTCCATATTGCTTCAGTGCTAAATCCAGTTGAGTATATTTTTAGTTACTGTTTGATTTCATAACTTACATCTTCTGTGATTAGCAGAGAATCCTGTATCACTAAGATATGTTGAAAACCCTACCCTAGTACTAGTTCCCCAGACCTGGGAGCGGTTTTACTGAACAAGTCATTGTTTTAGGCACATTTAACAGTGTGTGTGGCAAAACTCTTTCTGATGCAAAATACTATTCCATCTGAAACTGGAATCCAGTATGTTAGAGCTGCTTCTTAAACTGGGATCATCTATATTAGAAGTTTATTCCCAACTGTTTCTGGAAAATAGTCAGGTATTTTCGGAGTGAGCATCGTCTTTCTCTGTGTGACCTCCACTGAAAACTGTATTAAATAATTTCAGTTAAAATTTTTTTATAAATGTTTCTAGCTGTAATTAATGTTTAGTTGAATTGCGGCTATTCATATTTTGTTTGTTATCCCATTATACTTAGCTGTAGTTGAACAATTTGTGTCTTGCCTTTGTAGGTAACAGCTCAAGAGTCCCATGACCAGGCCACCTCACTTGCTTAACAATAAATTTCATTTTTAACAGAATTATTGGAATGGATATAACACTGTTTGAATTCACTTCTGCAGTGATTTCCTTAATAGTTAATGTACCTTGATAAGAATGTTCAATCCTGATAATTACTGAGGAATAATACATGCATTAGCACTGCATACTAATCTCTGGTGTGCACTGTCCTATAATTCTTTCTGGCTCTAGCAGGTGTTAAAGTGTGTAAAGGTAACAGTGTACAGCATATTAACATCTATGAGCAGTATTTTAAGGTGCATCCATAACATTGGCTTTGTAGTACCTTTGGCATTTGGCAGTAAAGCCTAGCTGGTAAATTCTGTATACAGGTGTGAAGCACTTAGTATCCAGGTCAGGCTAGTTCAGAACTTCCCCTTTTCCTCTTTTTACAGTTTCTCTACTGTTGAAGTATTACATCTGCATCTGGTGCTGTCTTGCAGTATGTATTAATTATTATGCCTTTTAAATATGGTAATGTCTTAAAGTTCTGTTTCAAATTATAACCATTACTGGTCTTGCATGCATTTGGGAAACAAGCATTCTTTGCAGAAGTAACTAAGTGTGTTTGTATGTTTCTGTCCTCTGTACAAGCACATTTATGGCTGTGGCCTTCTCTTTTGATATTTTAGCATGTGTGTAGAAAATATTTACTGTTAATAATAAAGCTCACATTAGATAACACTTCCTCATTATTGAATCATTATCATCCACAATTAAACCTACACAAAAACCTGGTAGTGAAAGCCAGAATAGTACCATCCTGTTGAGCTCATACAGGATCTTGGCTGATGTGAGATAACATGAAATATACTGAATGTACAGAGGAGTGTCATTGTCTTTGAACCCCAGTTGTCAGTCACTTGTGAGTGAAATGTTCTGGTTGGCAATTTTTAGATACAGGAGTAAGCAAAAGCACAACCCTACCAGCTGCATTTTTTCAATCATTTTTTTTAATAGAGAGGTCTCACATGGGTCAGCACTGAGACAAATACTCTTTAATACTTATTCAGTTATCACTACCAGCTATAAGAGGGGGGGCATATCTCTTTAGGGGTGATACTAAGATGTGCAATAGAATAGATTCAGAAAGACGAGTGGAGACAATGAAAAGGGACACGATAAACCTACACAAATGGCCTGCTGCACAACTGTCTTCATATTTAATGCAAAGAATGTCAGCATGGTGAATTCTGGAAGGCAAATTCCTAAGCAAGACTTCACCCCTGAGGTGTAGTAATGTTAACAGAATTGGAACGGGATCTTTGTTAACTACATCACAGGATCCTAAAATACATTTGGAGAAGCTTTACTATCAGAAAGCAGAGACTTAGGAGTGCCTTTTTATAAAGAGGTGATGGAGTCTGGTTTACTGTGTTTAGCTCTAGAAACAACATATTTGGAGGGACATGAGTGGGACTGAGACTGCTCAGACAAGAGCTAACCAGATGGTATGGAGAAACTACCTTAAGTTACATGAGGAAATATTAACTAAACTCAATGTGTGTACAGCTGAGAAATAGTGACAAAAAGCATATTAATTTTCAACGTACTTAAGGAGTCAACAAAATCAAGCAGGTGTCACCTAAAGCAGAAGAGAAGGCATGTGGTTTCACTGCAGCCAGTTTTCATGAATCTTATTATGGAGTACATAAATTACTGTTTCAGTGATCTTTGTTTCACTAGTTTTTGTTTTGAATCCAGTTTTGATCTATATAATTAATTCTATGAGATGGTTGAAGGGTTTGAGTGCAAGGAAGACAGAATTGCGAGCACTTCTTGTTATCTCGATAGTACTGCAATTGAAGCTCAGTTTTTTCTGTTTTCTGCAGTGCTGCAGATGAGAAAGGCATCAGTTTTTGATGCTTCTGGTCTTTGTTTTTTACTGTGCTTGTGCAATCACAGAGGTAATATTGTCTTCTTTATTTTTTGCTGTGCTTGTGTGATTATAGAGCTAATATTGTAAGTAAAATGAGACAATAGAGGTAGGACATACATGGAAACACAGGTTGTTTTTCACAGGTCAAAAATAAAAAAAATAATATCTCACTTGACTCTACATTTTCAAAAAACATGCATAACAGTACCTTAGAGTGCTTTTATCCATTATTTACAATCTACACAGCCCCTCTAGGATACAACTTTTAACCAAAGTGCAGAGCTGCAGAGCTGTCCTCGGTGCTGCTTCCAGTTATGTAACAAGTATTTCCATACAAGATACATTTCACAGGTTAGTCCTGGCTGGGTTGTGCCACTCCACATCTACAGGGTCTTCCTAGTTAATGATATTCTTGTTGAGCAACTAACTTCCTGATTAGCTGTTTTCTGGCATGCTCCTTATATCTGCATTTGATTGTTAGCTAAAACCTTGTTGGGCACCTAACTGCTATGAGAATCCACACTACATTACAGTAAAGGTACATTATACATTTTTAAAAGAACACTATGTATTTTCCAGGCAGCATAATACAGTAAATTTAAGTGAAGGGGTGAGGGAGCACTTGTTTTTTGTTTAATGTAATTATTGTGATCTGTTTTATTATTTTTAGATTTGTTGTCTTGGCCTTTACTTGAATTAATCTAATGAAGATACACATAAAGAAGCATCTGCATTAAAATGCAGCAATTTGAGAAAATACTTTTTTCATTCACAGGGTTGTAGATATATAGAACAGCTTCCAACAAATTGTATTGGATTCAACAATAATGAGAAAATTCAAGACAGCACTGGGCAAACATAGCCATACTGGAAAGGAATAAGAATTTGCTAAAAATTAAATTACAATACGAATCTGTTCATGGGGTGAATGAATGGCAGTGTAGGTGGGTCAAGGTGCTTAGCTGTCATTCCTTCCTATATTTTTGTGCTACATATTAACAATTTTGCTGACATCTGTTCCTCTTTTCTTTTTTTTTTTCTTTAGTTCCCATAAAACTGAAAGACAGATATAGTTGTACCTTTGCTCCACAAAAAGAATAAATCCACGAACTTGCAAGCAAGAAATGCAAACTTTTTATTCCATAAAGCTCTTTTCATCTGGCTGGATAGCTAGACTTCTTCAGATGCTATTAAATATTCAAAACACAGTATATAACATGAACATCAGTCAGCTGATCCACCCTACTAATTAGAACAGCTGATCAACACCAACCAATGCATAGACATACCCTCACAGCCTAAGCCAAAATGCCTTAAACACACATACCATGAATTATATCTACTTCTAGATAAATTAATTAAAACCTACTAACATATTTATTAATTTAAATCATAATTTATATATCTATAAATATTCTAAAAACATTCTAAAAACTTATAAAATACTTAATATACTATATGAAAAGTATAGAAGTCAGAAACCATACCTATAATGTAATGTATATATATATATATATATATATATATATATATATATATATATATATATACATATAATGTATATGTAAGATGTATGAGGATGGGTTCTTTCATCAAACACTTTGACAGAATAAGCAATATTATTGTGTAATAAAACAGTAATGATGATGTTCCTGTGTAAAAAGAGCACCTTAACGTCAGCAAGGTTTGCAGATAAGTTCCCAAATGAAGCTTATTTAGTGGATCTAAAGAAAAGAAAAGTAGGACAAACTGCTGTCCCTGGTGGAATATGGGAAGTGGCAGGGAACAGAGGAATGGCAAAAGTGTGGACCACTTACCTAAGGCACCGTTTATGTTTTTGTGTGCTTTTGGAGACTGTATGTGGGCTATTATTTTTTTATTTTTGACCAGGCTTACCTCCATCTAACAGGGGTCAGTGCTGACTGCAGTCTACCTCTGTCTGTTTAGATACATTTCAGATGCAGAAAATGCTAACAATTCCACAGCAGATGACAACCAAATCTGGGCTGATAGTCATAGATGAGGGAGGTTAGTGAGATCTAACTGGTTCTGGGAAAGGGGCAGCTAAAGTTCAATGTAGACAAATGTTCACTGACACACTGTGGTAGTAATAACCAGAGAGTGGAGTATCTGTTAGATTGAGATATGCCCAAACACTTGGTGTGAAAAGGATTAGAGGATGACGTCATCTTAATACGAGCCACTGAGAAGGATGCGAATAGCAATGATGAAGGGTAAATGGGATGAAGGGATGGATGATAGACTGCAAAGTTGGAGGTATTTCCAAGGAATGAGGACCCCAATTTTGCCCTTATATAGGCCTTTTAGGGCTCTAGTATAGTGCACCACTCTGGAGACTTTCTGGAAGAAAGAGGTCAAACAAATACAGGGTATTCACAGGAGGGTCACACAGAGATGAAGTGGGGGATGTTGAGTTAGACAAGAGGAGAGGCTACAAAGGACTGGTGTTTTCTCACTAGAAGAAAGGAGAAGAAGGTTATGTTGCATACTGTTAGACCATATATAACCAAAAGGGTTACTGTAGGGGTGCAGCAGATGTAACTACAAATTAATTCCTTCCAAACTGAGTGGGAAAGACTTTATTACAATAAAACACACAATTACACAATAAACGCAACTTTATCACCATGTTTTTTTCTGTATTACCCAGACTTCATCAGATCTGCTCAGTTTGGAAGGAGTTTGTCTGTGGTTACTTCTGATGCACCCCCACATTATCCCTTTTGGTTATATTTGGTTGGTGTTTTTTATTGCTGGTACTGTTTTCCACAAAGTGTTTTTATACTTAACACGGAAAGAAGGGGGACCTGTGAGGAGAGGTCATGACTTCCAAAAAATAGGGTCCCAAAATTCAAAGCAGATAAGAGGATTTAATGATTTCACTGGGCAGTTAGGGGACAAATGGAATAGACTTTGACATAAAATAATGTGTTTGTGCTCCTCAGGCAGACTGATGTACATATGTGAAGGGATGGTGGCGGTAAGTAACGTCAGTGCTTTCATTTGCAGGCAATATCCCCTTTTGGTTGATCATATATTCATATATGAATTTATTTCTGTTATTATTTAATTAGTTGTTATGTTTTGCATACAAACTGCTGATAAGATGTATAATGTCCCCACTCTGGGCCAGTAATCAGGGAGTCTGACTCACCACTGGGACGGAAGAGGGACATTCACATGGAACAAAAATGGATACACCCAGTATTTCCAGATGCAGCTTTCTGCAGAAAGCACAATTTCCCTTAAGAACACACACAGGGAACACACTCAGTCAGGGGTCTGGGTTTCTCTATCTGTCTCCCTGCAGGTCCCCAGTCAGACTCCCCACTGGCTCAGTTATAGAGTTGACACCTCAGCTGAGTGTCCAAGCTGTGTTCTCCACCACTCTGTCTGTGAAACCAGTGCTTCATGCCCCTGCTCCAAGCAGATGACACACATACTCTTTGAGATTTGATTTTCACACACACACGCACACACGTGCGTGCACGCACACACACACACACACACACACACACACACACACACACACACACACACACACACACACACACACACCTGGGAAAGGCTGGTACAGATTTATTAAATATGGTCCCTTCTGCCCAGACTACAAGGTAGTTAAACTGCCACCAGATGCTCAAAAGCTAGCCACGCTAATGCTCTTGCATAGGTACTCAATTATACTGAGTGAAATTAATATTAATACAAATGGTAGTGTTTGGCCAATGTGGTAAGGCTTTCAGGAGTGGCCAGAGCTGTCACCAAATATATAAGTACTCTCACATATTAAAATATTATCTAAAAGACCACCCACAATGAAAAGTTTAAATATATTTAATAATAAATAATGAAAGAACATAAAAATACTAAATATCTATTTACAATAAACATGAGAGTTTCAGGCACAAGAAATATTAAAATAACACAAATGAGTAGATTCACACAGATGCAGAAAAATAGTACTTAACTATTCTCACTATATTTTTCTGACTGATTTAAAGAATTACTATTCCCTGGTTAACTTACAAGAGCAAGGCAAGATGAAGTAGGTGAGGGTCCTTTGTTGTTAGGTGACAAAAACAGGCTACTCTGAGACTTCAGTCTCACCTAGTATTAAACATTATTTTTAGAGATGGATTACAAAATGACATCACATACATCTGGTCATCTGACTTCTGGTTGTCAAGCTTCCCCCCTTTGCTAGACACTGTAAGGATTTAACACGCGTCAATAATAGACAAACACACACAGCCTTGCTAAGACCTGCTGCAGCTCCCGGACATCATAAATCAATTTCAAACCTCCACCCTTCCAGAGTAGCAATTAGTTCACCACAATGACAATGCAGGAAGCTTCCTAGTACAGACATTTTGTCTTTGGCTGCATTGAGAACTGTAAAATATAATCTTTATGGTCTTAGCCAGGTAATTTAATTTCAAACTATTTTCAAAGTTTGAGATGAACCTCTTCTCTTTCAGTATCCTCTGTTAAAACATATACATTTAAACAGTTTTACATGTCTACCTCTGTCCAGCAGGGCACAATGTTGATACATTTTTAACACAAGCAGCTTTACAAATACATTTTCAGCATAAGCATCTGTACAAATCAGTTTGGTATTCAAATAACATATAATTCTTTACTAGATTCCAGCTAGCTATGCTGGCATATGTTACACATCCACTGCCCTACTTCTCCTGGCATAACTGGCAATACCTCTCATCATCACAACTTGACTCACAAGCAGTTTCAGTATTGCTGATGAGTTTGTGATGAAGTACTTTAATAGTCAGATTAAGATGTAGCACAATTTTGTGTTTCAAATACAACTTTATAAACATTGGTTCAAGGTAATATTTGCCTAGTTGGTTTTGCCTAGTTAAAACAAGTTAACACAGGATTAATTACCATATGCATAGTGAACTGTTCACCTAGTGATTCATTCTCTTGTTTCTTTCTACTTGGCTTATTGTAAGAACTCCCCAGATGTCACTCTTCTGTCTCTTTAGGGGGTGTCCTGTACCACAGAGTATGTAAAGCAATTCATTGTTTTTTTTTTCTGGTACATAAATCAAGTTTTTTTATGACATTCATAGCTTGTATGTGCATAAATGGAATTTATCAGTTGTAAGTTTTTTTTTTGCCATTTTGTTAATTCCAAAATTGTTTACAAAGCAGACTCTTTCCATGTTTAATAAACCTTTCATAGCATTTTGCATTATTTGACAATGAGTAGGAAGTGTTGGCATAACCTTCTAGCTGCCTTTTTCTAGATTTGCACACATTCTACAGACATCATAGCTATAAACAGTATTTCATGGAAAAAACATGAAACATTATCAACTACTGTATTTTAACTGAATGATTTTTACCTTCTTAATGGATTACTGTGTGGGAGAGTGGTGGGGGTGGGGATTCTGCTATGGCTTTCATCTGTTTCTAAGACGGAATGCTTTTGATGCTAACAGCTGCCCATTTGTTCATCAGCAAAACTTCTGACATCTTAACTCCCATATAAGGAAATGCTATGACATGCTGACAGCTGGACTGCGTGGTATAATACGTTATGCTTTGAGGTTTCTCCAGAAGATTGAATAGACAACAAGTAAGGAGACAGGTATACAGTTAATGCATTTACTAAGAAAGCAATTTTTATTTCTTGTGACTAGAATGTACTGCACTCTCATTTGAATTACAATAATGTAAATCTCTTTCTCTGTCCACTGAGGGGAGCAAAAGCACACTGACGTGTTTTCTGTCTTGTCCTATGCAATACACTTTACAGATTCATAACCAGGGCACAATTTTGCATAATTCTTATCTAACAAAGAAGACATTATAGGCTGGTGGGTGTTACATTATTTGATTACATTATCCCACATGGGAAGAGCAGGAGATATATAAGAACATTCAGCAAAATATAAAGACATAGTGACTGGCACACAGTTCCATGAAAGTATTGCCTCTCTCCAAAAGAATGGCTGGTGTGTAGTAGCTCATTTGAAGCACTACTTGAAGTGATAGACAATTCTATATTGCCATAAGGAGTCCCACAGCAGGTGATTTAATGCTTTAAAAAGTCCTGAAGCAAGATGCTTGCATGCAGTACTCTTTAAGAGCATTAATCATATAGACAGGTTAGTACATCATAAGCTTTTCTTGGGAACAAATACATAAAGAAGAACCCGCATAATGTGTGTGTGTGTGTGTGTGTGTGTGTGTGTGTGTGTGTGTGTGTGTGTGTGTGTGTGTGTGTGTGTGTGTGTGTGTGTGTGTGTGTGTGTGTGTGTGAATATATATATAAATATATATATATATGTGTGTGTGTGTGTGTGTGTGTGTGTGTGTGTGTGTGTGTGTGTGTGTGTGTGTGTGTAGGTGTGTTATATGTATAATGACAGCTTTATCTGTGTTACAGTAAGTTACAATCCTCTGCTAGGGAATTAGATTGATGACGGACCTTGTCTTATGGCAAGTGATAAAGATTCCTTTAGCTTTTAGTATTCAAAGCTGCTTAGCTTCTCATAAAAACTATGTCATATCTTGGCTTTCCACAGATTTGCACATAAAACAGTCTTGACACTTTCATTTTCCAGAAGAACAAAAATATTTCTATTTTCTTTGAGGATGCAAAAGTTTACCCAGAGGTCCTTTCCTGGTCAAAAAAGGCAACACTCCAAATGTGTAATCAAGTTCACTTGCTGTTTTATAGATTTAATTTACCAGTTTTTCTCTGTTTCAGTCTGCTTTGAAACATTGTAGCTTCCTTCAGACATATTCCCTCTCAGGGTGCAAGAATAGAGGCCTTAACAAGCCTCACTTGTCAGTCTTTTGAAGAGGTAGCCTCTATGAACCCCTTGGCTTACACTATCTGACTCTTCCATTAAACTACAAGTCCCAGAGGCAGCTCCAATGCTTCTAACAGTCCTTCCTGACAATTCCCTATATAGCATGAACATTAGGCAGGCCAAATAAACTAGAAAATAGTCAAAAAGTGTTAATCCTATCTATGCAAAGGAAAGGAAATTATCACATAGGAACATAGGAGTAATAATATGCAAGCAATCACAGGGACCATTAGGTACCTAGCCATATTCTCTTTTAAGAAGACAAAGTTCTTGCTACATTGGTCAGTCACTTAATACTGCTTATCTCCCAAACCAATGCCTCTACAAACACCCGTACAAGAGACACAAGACTACAATAAGGCATTAAAAAAACTCGCTGGGGTGATAGGTTGCTAATGCAGCATATTCCAGCCTAAGGAATAAGTTGCCACTACAGGTCAAACAGAGTACAACTTTGGTTACCAGTAAGGTTATACTTGATGACTGGATGAGTGCACACAGGTCTATATTAGAACATCGAATGTTCAAAATAGCGAACGCTGACATGAGCGAAAATGCATGACCTCGAAGTTTTTTTTTTATCTCAGTACAGTGAAGATTGGAATATTTGCCCTTTTCTCACTGTAGTGCGATCTCGGAGTTGGAATATATATTTAGCTGAGAGGTTTTCGAGGTCCTGCACTTTCGCTCATGTGAGCGTTTGCTATTTAGAACATTTGATGTTCTAATATAGACCCAGTGCACACAGTTTTACACCAGGCTTATCATGTGAGGTCCTGTTTGGATTTGGGAGCTATAAAGATTTATTTCTGCTGTCAAATGTAGCAATTTTCTATTTGGACCAAGAAGTTTTGCAGAATTATTGATCCTGCCAGCCATGGAGAAGGCAGTTGTATAGCTCTGGATTCATGTTATTTCATGGAATCTACTTTAACTGAATCCACTATTGTAGAGTACATGGCACTGAAGGCCACTTTAATTTGATAGATAAGAAACCTGCACAACACCAAGACCCCTGCACCCTTATATGGGGGTGTTGCCACCATCTACCTCCTTAATTAGACTATCTCTAGAGTCACAAATCCATCATAAATGGGCAAACACCTTTCAAGTAAAAACCCATTCCTTACAGTAGGCATACAGCCTTTTGTTGCAAAAACACTAAACGTATAGTAAACCAGGAAGTGAACCATTCATTCATCCTTAAGCATAATCCTTTATCACTTACACATGAATTATTTAAAAACAATGGAACCTGATTAGCTGTGAGCCTATAATACAAGTGATACTGTTATGCAACTTTTGGTGTTCTCCATAATTGCCAGTTTCTGTTACTCTACTGATATCTGAGATTGATTATTTTGTTAATAACATTTATAAGGGACGCAACTATCCCCTTAATTTCCCTGAACTACCTTTTTCTTTCAAGTGTACTGCTCTTAGATTGTTTAAACTGTATTATACAATGACCCCCCCCATTAATAATCCAAAACCTGCACGCTGATTGGTCAGCATGCCCGTTGTAAATTTGGCATACTAATGGAAAAGGTCCGGTCACCCGGTCCGTTGCTGTACTCTCGCTATGTTAAATGAGTTTAACATAGCGAGATATCTTTAAAAAAAGCAATGGAGATCTTCCTTTCTCTGTTGCTTTTTTTAAAGATATCTTGCTATGTTAATCTCATTTAACATAGCGAGACAGCTTTAAAAAAGGGAATGGAGATCTTCCTTTCTCTGTTGCTTTTTTAAAGCTATCTCTCTATGTTAAACTCTTTTAACATAGCGAGACACCTTTTAAAAAGCAACGGAGATCTTCCTTTCTCCATTGCTTTCACACACAGCTCTGATGTACTGCATAAGCATACACATGCGCAGTACATCAGAACTGCCGCAGAATACCAGACAGCTGTGGTAGGGCAGCACGGAGGCATTATACAATGCCATTATTTAAGAAAAGTAAGTATTTCTTTCTTAAATAATGTCATTGTATAATAGCAATAACCCACTTTTGGGTGTGGGTAATGCTGGATTTACCCACGGTTGTCTTTGTTTGGCCACTCGGGCTTTGCCCTCATGACCAAACCACACCAACCGTGGGTAAATCCAGCATTACCCACACCCTGGCATGGGTTATTGCTTATGTCTAATATTCCCTAACCTCATCTGATACTGCAAAAGCTGTTCTGTGATTGCCAAAGTTCTCCTGCTTCTACCCAAATACTCTCTTACTTTGTGCGCTTTTTTCTGTATTTTGTTGAACGTTTCTCAGGATTAGAGAACTTATTTCCAAGGATTTCTGATACTGCAGGAATTCTGTAAAGCATTTGTTACTGCACTTTAGCTGAAAACCAGTTTGTTTTACATTGAGATGGTTCTTTTGCACTCTGGTAAGAGCAGAACTGAATTAAATTCATCCAAGTGGGAAACTGCTGGTTTAAAGTTTATTGTGTTTTTATTTGTTGTCCTGAGGGATTAACTGTGTAACACAGTCTTTCATCCTGCTGGTATAAAATAATTACATTTTTGTGAGATTGTGCTCATTTATTCAGACCTCCTCTGAGCCTGTCTTGGACAGCCATGACTACAACACTTGGATTGCTTCTAAATTCATCTGGACATACAAAGCTGATATGTTTTTTTTTTTGCAATTGCTCTGTCTCAGTACTATTTAATACTTATGTACTGTAGTTATTGATTTTGTTGAATTTATCACTGTTTTTCAGCCTGCACTTATTTTATTTATTTATTTGACATTTGTTAACTGGGTTGGTTCATCTGAGCCAGAGGCCCATTTTCAGTAGAGACCCGAGGAGAAAAGCTCCAGTAAACATACAAACATACAAAAAATACCATATACACAATGATAAAAAGTACAATTCTCAAAAAACAGATGTGACAAGTTCCATTATACATAGAAAAGCCATTACCTTAAATGTTACATGGAAAAATTCCCATTACAATTGTATACAATGTATGAAGAGGTAATATAAGTTATATAACAAAAGTATCACCAGGAAAAAGAAATAAAAGTGATATAGTAGTAGAGCAGATAGAAAATTGAAGTAAAGGTTACATCTCTATGATGCCAGGAGTGTAAAAACACTGTACGACATGTCAGAAATTGAAAGAGAGACATGAGGAGGGAGAGTAAGAGAAACAGAAGGAAATGATTCTAATAGATTTGAAAAGGAGTGATGCAAATAGTTGGGAGGTAGAGACTACAGAGATGTCAAGTTGGAGCTTGGCATGGGCAGGACCAGATATTTAGGAGGTAGTGTTTTAACCCTCTTTTAAACTGGTGTTGTTGAGAAATATTTCTTATGTTGGGGGAAGTGTGTTCCAAACATGTGCTACAGAGTACTTGTAAAGGGACTTTCCAATGTTATTTTTGGGTTTATAGATGTCAAGAAAATGTCTATCAGTTGAGCGGGGATGTCATAGGGGGATGTAGTAAGATGCAATGTTGGAAAGGGAAGGGCAGGAGGAGGGATCGTAAAGGATATAATGTTTGATCTGTAGTTGAGGAAGCAGTAGGTGATGAGAGAATTCAGGCCATTGAAGCTTCTTAAGAGCTAGACAGTGGTGAGAGTTATAAGGATGGTTTATGGCAAATCAAACTATTTTGTTGTAAGTTTGGTTGAGTTTGGACAAAAGCGTAGATTGAAGGTTAGTAAGGACAGGGGCAGCATACAGTAAGCTAGGTAAGAGGAGTGAGTGAGCCACAGTAATTTTGGAGGTAGGTGTGAAGAATTTCTCATTTCTCTAAAGTGGGCCAAGTTTCTGGTATTTTTTTATGCATTGTTGGATGTGTAGGTCAAATTTTAATTCATTGTCAATTATGGTGCCAAGTAGTTTTGTATGAGTTTCAGCTTTAATTATAGTGTTACTGAGGGAGGTGACCACAAAGGAGAATTTGTGTTGTGCCAGTGTTTTAGGAAAGGATAGAAGGAGTTTTGATTTTTTTTAATATTTTAGTACAATGTGATTATTGGAGAGCCATGTTTCTACAGTTGAAAAGGTCTCCTGAGTGAGTGTTAAAAGGTCAGGAATACTGTGGGCAGTGGAGATAAGTGTGAAATCATTGGCATATTGTAACAGAGTAGACGCTTTGCAAGCAGAATGTAGTTTGTTTGTGAAGATATTGAAATCTTGTTAAAGAAACACCATCTGTTTATTGCTGTACTGCTCTTAGGTTGTTTTAACTGTATTCTAATATTCCCTAACCCCCTCTGGTACTGCAAAAGCTGTTCAGAGTTTGCAAAAGTTCTCCTGAGTCTGCCAAAGGAGGCTTACAAGGAGAATGTCATGGTCAGTGGCCTGTCTGGTGCCAGGATCCATCAAATCATGTATGCACTCAATTCACTCAACAGCAATTACTACTATGACATTGTTATAGTACATGTTGGGGTGAATGACTTGAGACATACATCATCATAATCATCATCATCAGCCTCCTTTTTCCCATTTTTCTACATGGGGTCGGGGTATTGTGCTACTGTCACCAGCTCTCTCAATTCAGTGCCACACTCCTGCCTTCTTCAACACTCATGCCTGTCTGTCACAGATCTTCTTTCACACAATCCATCCAATTCTTTGCTGGACGCCCTCACTTCCTCTTACCTTCTTCCTGTCTGTCCCAAATCTTCCTCACCAGATTGTCTTCTGCTTTTCTACACATGTGCCCAAACCACTGTAATCTGTTCTACACATGTGCCCAAATCACTGTAATCTGTACTTGAGACATACCTCTTTGGACTATATGAAGAGAGACAAGACTGAATTCACAGATTGTGTATCTCAGGCAGGTATGTCCATAGCCATAAGCAGTATTCTACCTTCCTCCATGATGATGCCACAATCCAGACAAAAAATGATTGACTTTAACAATCTAGGGGGATTCAGTATCTGTCAGCCTGGGAAGACATGGCTGACAAAGCATGCTGCTTTGCCAGAGATGGTCTTTACCTGCCTCCTCTAGGCTTTTGGATATTGGCAAAGGCACTTGCCTCCCCATAGTGCTTTTTTAGGCAATGTCAAAAAAAAATTTCCAATATAAAGAAATTCACTCAAGACAAACTAAAGGTTATGCTGCTTAGGAACCTCAAAAGGAAACTGCACTCCCAGGAAGCACTCCTCACCTTGGAATATGTTGTCTGAGCAGTCACTGAGACATGGTTCAGGGCTGCAGAGAGCACCCTAGCCATGCAAGGCTACAATGCCTTCCACATGATCAGATCCCCAAGTGTGAAATAGCCAAAGTTGGAGGTGTATCCATCTTCATTAAAGCCAAACACACCTTGAGACTGGTTAAACAGCATGACTCTCTTAAGTTACTCCAGGTCCAACTAACTATAGGTAGAGCACCCTACCACATCATTGCTAGTTACATGTCCCCCACCATGAGGTAAGAGAAACACACTGCCTACCTGGATTTACTAGAATCACACACTATACAGCCAAACACTTTGGTCATGGGAGATTTCAACTATCCTTCCATCAACTGTGTGACAAACATGAGCACAAACATACTTGCCCTGAGGTTCCTGGACTTTGTAAATACAAATGCCCTGGAACAGCTGATCTGCACCCCCACAAATGTCCTGGAATTAGTACTCACTAACATGGGGGGGTCACTGCATTACCCCCCTGTGTGATGCCCTCCCTGGTAAGGTCAGAACATACATATGTCTCATTTGAAGTAATGATCAGACCTGACACCCCCACAGGAGCAAAAAAAAAAAAAAAAAAAAAAGAAGAATTTCTCCAAAGCAAACTACAGCCTACTAGGCAATGGTATAAAAAGTTTCAAACCCCCTGCTAACACAGCTAACCATGACTCCTATGCAGGGGAGTACACAAATGCCCTGTATAGACACCTAAACAAATGTACAGATGTGGCTGTACCTGACTGGATCAAAACCAGGTCCTCCCAAAAAAACAGGGCACCCTGGTGGACTTCAAGTATAAATAGGTTATATAACAAAAGGAAGAAGCTGATGTCTAAGAACAAGAGGGAACTTACTCAGCAGAAGTATAACACCCTCCACAGCTTGAACAAACAAATCACATATCTTATAAAGTCCTCTAAAGCTAGTTATGAAAATAAATTAGCATCCTTAGCTAAGGATAATCATAATTCATTATTTAGCTACGTCTGAAATGTAAAAGGGAATGGCCAACTATGTGCTGAACTTATATTGGACAGGACCTATCGTACTCAACCCGAGGAAGTTGCCAACCTGCTAGCTGACAGATTTGGTGCAGAATTCACCCCTCTCCAGCTATATCCCAAAGCATACCTGACTCCAGTCCTCTACCTAGTATCTCCAAAGAACAGGCCATATCCATACTCTTTAAGGCCAAAAACATGGCCTCTGTGGGACCAGATAACATCCCAGTCTGCTTACTAAACAATCTAAAACAAAACCTAATGGAACCACTTGGCACTTTCTGAGGCCAGATAACATCCCAGTCTGCTTACTAAACAATCTAAAACAAAACCTAATGGAACCACTTGGCACTTTCTTTAACCTTCACCTGAGCACTGGCTTTGTTCCAGCAGACTGGAGAATAGCAACAATAATTCCCTTGCACAAATGGGATCCATCAACCAACCTTGGGAACTGTAGACCCAAAATCCTAACCAGCCTTATCTGTAAGGCCTTGGAAAGAATCATCATGGACCTTATCAACAATGACATAGGTGACCTTCAGACTCTTAACCTGACCCAGCTTGGCTTCGTTAAGGGTAGAACATGCACACTGAACCTGGTGGACTTATTCAAGAATGTCACCTGGATGAAGGCAAAACATTACATACTGCCTGTCTTGACTTAGCCAAAGCTTTTGACACAATCCCCCATTCAGGTATCATTGAGAAACTCTCCCTGCTGGGGATTAACCCATACATCAATAGATGGGTAGCCAACTGGCACACAGTCAGAACACATACTGTCAAAGTTGGGGATTCCACCTCTACCAGTAGACCAGTTACCAGTGGCATACCACACAGATCTGTGCTGGGTCTTCTACTATTTGGAATTTATTTCTCAAAAGTCCAGTCAAAAGCAGATGGCCTATGGTATCCCAAGTTCACTGATGATTGCAAACTGGGCGCATCACTGAGTCCCCAACTGATGTTAACATATTACAAAAGGGTCTAACACAGACAAATGGTTGGTGCCAAAGCCACAGACTAAAACTAAATGCAATAAAGTGCATTATTATCCCCTTTGGCAAAAAGGAAATCCCTGCCTCATGGACAGAGGTAGTTGATGCTGACCATAGACTTGCTGTGCTAATAATGTTCATCTATCCAGGGTCATTTAAGGTAACTCGGGTATAACATGGCTAAGATTGTAAGCATAACTCCGGTATAACATGGCTAGGCTTGTAAGGGCTCTAGGTCTGTTAGCCTAGTAACCTCCTATGAACCTATTAATCAACTCAGTTCGAACTCCCTGACAGTTTGAGCATGTGAAAGATGGATTGAAGCTTTGAAAGCTGCCTGGCTGTTATATCTTTGGCAGTATATAACCCATACAGCTAAGGCTACTGTAGCGGTGATCAATATGATGAACATCTGAATAGGTCCTGCCTGTGAGTGTGAAGGGCTGTCCTGGTTATGCCAGGTGATTGGCCCTTCACTCTCACATGACAGGTAGTGGGAAGAGTTCTGAGCTTGGACAGACTACCTGTGGGAAGGTAGAAGGGAGCTACTACCCATTTGCCAGTAAGGCAGTGTGTTTGTTGAACATCACGGAATCTTAAACGGTAGTCATGATAATCATAAACATCAGATTTTTTGATTATTCCATTTATCAGTATCTCTGTATTATGTTCTACTATATGTTTTCATGACTATACCCCAGATTCTGCAAGCCCTGCATGGCATGCAGGACTAATGCAGGAGCTCCAGCAGGCAATATGTCTGCCGTGCGATCCAGGAATAACCTGCAGGGATGTGCACGAGCGTTCCTGCACGGACTCAGCCCCTGTATGCAAATTACCCCATTTGCAGGAGAAATCCATGCAAATGAGGTGAATTTGTGATCCAGGAAGCTGGAAACTGGCCGTGCAGGACTAGTGTAATCTGCAGAAATGTACTCCACCAGTAACGGAGTACATTTCTGCAAATTACAAAATGGAGCCAAGACAGCTCCAAATAAAAGGTGGATATCATGTAAAAAGCATGCCAATGGCCAACTATAAGGTCATTGGCATGGAAAACATTTACAAAAATAAAAAAAATCAACTTTTATTTTTTTTTTAGCTGATCTTGGCTGTTTAAGCGTATTGCAGTGGTGCGCAAATGGGATCAGAGGGAAAATAAGAAAAAAAACATAAAATAAGCATTATAACCGAAATCACTATTTTGCCATTATACCCAATGGCAGGCAGAAGACAACATGGCCAGTGAATAGTGGTTGCTAAGGCGGGAGACTCAGTGTGGGACATGTAACTATGCATCAGCAGGCAATCCTATGCAAATGAGGGGAATGATACTGAATCCCAGATTTCCCCTGCATGCTAGTCAGCACTCAACAGTGTAAGAGCAGGAATAGCTTGGGGCAAGCCTAGGAGTTAGCTGACATTATAGGGGTGTGTGTCAGGCATACTGTAAGCAGACTGGAGCCCCGTGGCTTGGGTTTGCTCCTAGCTTGGCAGAGCTAAGCAAGGGTGTGTGTCTGAGGCTGCCTAGCACTCTGTACATTGCCTAAGTGGGTGTGAGTGCCACGCACCGGGTTTTAAAGGAAAAAGCTCTATGCACATTTGAGCACTGTGTTTGTGCAGCGCACCCCTAGGCTTAAGCAGGAAGGTAATGGGAAGGGAAAACAGAAGTAATCTAGGAGAAGTAGCATAGCTGTCAGGTGAAATGTATCAGAATCAGCCAATTATGCAGGCAGCAGACCAGCCCAGCCTATGACACTACTATAAACTATTTAAACACCTTTTCCTCTGTTTTTTCCCCACACTCTACACCACTGGTGTATACAAGCGGGGAAATGTTAACAAACAAAAACAACAGAATGATAGGGGCTGCAGCATTTATCAGACATCAACATGTGGAAGAGGCCGAGGGTGGTGAGGATGCGAATGCTGTTGACCAACCCACAGTGAGGAGGCAGAGAAGGGTGTACAGACCCAAGGTAACCTACCAGGGGCTACATGAGCTGGAGATAGTGGAGCACCATAGGGTGGACAGGGACCTCCTACAGTAAATTGTTGAGCTGTGCCGGCCACACCTGACACACAGAGCTAACAGTGGGTAAGCCATCCCAGTGGATACCAAGGTATGTGTAGCCTAGGAAAACTAGCCACAGGTACCTCCAAAAGCCCAACTGGGGATATGATGGGGATCTCACAGGCATTATAATCCAGAGTATTCTACCAGTTCCTGGATGTCATGTCAGCACATTCCGGTGAGCACGTATATTTCCTCAACACCCGTGAGGTGTTGGACAGCAATATGCATCTCTTCCACCAAATAGCAGAATACCCTGAGGTGGTGGGTGCTATAGACTGCATGCACATACACATCAAAACACTACCCGGTGAGCGGGGCAGAGTCTACATCAACCGCAAGGGCTTCCCCTCCATCAACTGCCAGGTTGTGTGTGATGCCCAGGACATTATAATGAATGTTTGTGCCGGCTGCTCTGGAAGCTATCACGATTCCCACATCTGGCATCTGGCACAGCTATACCAGCTATTTGACAATGGGGACACCCCTTACGGTCATCTAGTGGGGGATGCTGGTTACACACTGGAGCCATGGCTGATGACACCCATCAGAAATGCACACACATCTGAACAAGAACGCCATAATGATGCACACCACAGACCAGAATCATAATAGAGCATGTGTTTGAGATGTTCAAGTCATGGTTCCGGTGTCTGGACACATCTGGTGGAGCCTTGAAGTACTCACCAGCTACATGTACCCAAATTGTTATCATATGTGCCATGCTACACAATATGATCCTGTGGAAACAGTACTGACTGTTCCTACAGCACGAGGCAGGGTCCCACAGCCCCCCAGCAATGCCAAGGTCTGCACAGGCTCAGAGCGACTCAGAGGAGGAACAACCTGAGCCTGCCCCAGTATGTAGATGGAGGCGTGCCCAGTATGCCCTGGCCTTGGCAAAGAGGCAATGCATAGCACATACACTGACACAGTAGGAACCCAGGGAATGTCATCTCTCTCTCTGACTCGCACATACAGTAAAAGTGATGCCAAACATGACACTACCTGTGCTCAACCATGTACTATGCACATCTGACATAGGCAGCTCCCAGCACCATCCTCAGTACTGGCATACCCACAAAGTAAGTTACTCCCCTTGCCAATTGATGATTGGAGTAACATGTCTACTTACTTGTATCTATGGTATGGATGTGAGCATGCAAGGGAATCGGGTGGCTGTATAGGATGCCAGCAGATAGTAGACACTTATAGTGGCAGCATGAAATCTGTAACAAATACGGGTGTCACCATAGTAGCCAGTACTGCACATATTGACAAAACCCACTGCAGGAAATGTGCTGGGCCACATGTGTGTCCATATGACACACACATGCCAGTCAGGAAGGTTCACATACCCAACAACAGTCACAGCCAGCAGGACAGGTGTAGACAAACACAAACAAAGGCTGTGCTAAGGCCACTGAATGATGCCTATGGGTAGCCTCCTTCACAGGCTTAGACAGACAGACCACATCAGTTCAGGCAGTGGTATGTTAGTTCTGAAGGGTAGGAAGTCAGAAACTAATATGTAGGTCAATCAAACTTAGGACCTGTAGTACACTGACATGCCTCTAGACAGCATGATAAGTTAGAAAACAGAATGAAATGGAGTACCTGACATACCAATACAGTCATAGCAAATGTGTACAAGTGTCAGGGTGCACCCCTCCAATCCTGTGTAGCAATGTAGAAACAGTCAGGTGTGCTCCCCCATAGCCTATGTAGACATATAGGAACAATCAGGTGTCCCCCTAGTCCTATGTAGAAATGTAGTAACAGTTAGGTGTGCCCCCCCAATCCTGTGTAGCAATGTAGAAACAGTCAGGTGTGCACCCCAATAGCCTATGTAGACATGTAGGAACAGTCAGGTGTGTCCCCTAATCCTACGTAGACATGTAGTAACAGTCAGGTGTGCCCCCCAATCCTGTGTAGCAATGTAGAAACAGTCAGGTGTGCCCCCCATAGCCTATGTAGACATGTAGGAACAGTCAGGTGTCCCCCCTAATCCTATGTAGACATGTAGTAACAGTCAGGTGTGCCCCCCATCCTGTGTAGAAATGTAGAAACAGTCATGTATGCTCCTCCAACCCTACTTAAATATGTAGTAACAGTCAGGTGTGCTCCCCATTCCTATATAGAAATGTAGTAACAGTCTGGCGTGCCCCCCAATCCGATGTACACATGTTGTAACAGTCAGGTGCCCCCCAATCCGATGTAGAAATGTAATAATAGTCAGGTGTGCCCCCCAATCCTGTGTAGCAATGTAGAAACAGTCAGGTGTATCCCCCCATATCCTATGTAGACATGTAGTAACAGTCAGGTGTACCCCCCAATCCTTAGCAGAAATGTAGTAACATGCATGTGTAGATATAATACCAGTGGAGCATGGATGCCCAGAGGTGGCCAAGGTAACAGGATAGATTGTAGCATTTGTACAATATGCAGATGTGTGTGTGTGTGTCAGGTTGATGTGTGTTTCATATTGTGTTAGAGTGGTCAGTATGTATGCATGTTGCAGTATGACCTGATGGCCATTGCCCACTACTGTTGATGTCAGTCCACCAGTATAACACATGCTAGCAGTGAGCCATTGTAAATGTATGGTGGTAATATGTGTCACCATCTGAAAGATTGACATGGTATGGTTGTTGGGCTAGATAGACAAGCAGTACACAGGGGAAAGTACCCCAGACCTACAGTATATAATGTGTAACTGTGAAATGGACACACTCTTGGAACTGTACGTACAGGTGTGCATAACATTATCTGGGCTTGCAGTAGGGAACACTGGTGTAGGCTGCCCGAACACTTGTAGATCACAAAGGTAGTAGGACTGATGTATTGGGAAACAGCTGATGTACTTGCACATGCCAGCAAAACTGGAATGCCCCATGCATATCTGTGCATCAGATGCAAGTAGCGTATGTAGCACACATGCACCCAGCTCACCCAAACACTACCCACATGTACCTCTCTGGTCGTATCCCTACTTTTGAGAATGGGTACAATATGACCCCCACCTGTATATGGCAATAGCGACAGAATGCAGCATGCAGTGCAGGTGTCCCATGCAGGTGTATCCCTAGCAGTAGGTAGCACTCTGCCAGCATCCACACCACCTGACCAGTACTTATAGAAAGTATTGGCATGAACACCTAGCACACCTACCCTTTCACCCCAGGAGAATATACTGTATGGCAGTCTGGGACTGTAGGACTGACAGAATGCAACAGCCTGTCACAGCTGGTCTGCATTACCACCAAATGGCCTACAGGCCTCTGCCAATGGCCTGTGTCTCAAGCGTACTGCCAATGCATGTTATGTCATGGACACCCACATAACAACATAACACACTCCACATAAGCCATATGCAAGGTCATGTGGACAAACCACAGTAACATGTACACCATGTCCCACTGCATGAACTGTGGACCAACACTGAAACACAGCTGTGATGAGTTGTAAGGGTTATCAACCTTAGGGAACGTATCAGAGATTGTATGCATAATGTATGGCACAGGATAGAATAATAGAGGGGGGGGTGGGAGCATAGGCAGCATGGAATGTTCAAGGTCTGACACACAGTTGTGTGCACACACTATCCTTGGCTGCAAACACATAAATGGGTGGCTACAAACCTGCCCTTACACCACAATAGGGGTAATGTCCTGACTCATGGTGCCTGCCTCTGGATAACCTGTATGAATCTGTACAGCTGTGAGGTATTGCCACAGCAAGTTAAGGCCATACTGTCATGTCGATGGATGTACAAGTATAGGATCCTCTGCCAGCACTGTATCAAGGTACTGAACCAGATACATAGACCAGCAGCAAGTGTCTGCAGCTCCCCCTCCAGAATGGCATAACTTACCATGAATATGAAGGCATATGCCCACAATACCAGACACAGCTGCATTCACCCTTGTTCCACAGGACATCACTGTGTGCAAGAATGTCCACCTGACAGTACTTGAGGGCATAAAACATCACAGTGTATAACAGTACACATGTCTGAATATTTCTGCTAACACCAGTACCATGTAGCAGAAGCAGCACAGACACAATTGCCTACAGTACACACTATCCCTTGCACAGTTTGTCCCCATATTGCCAAATGATCTATGGATACCCTGCAGAAACAGTTTGCTACCTGTAAGTATACAACACAAAAGTCTTCACTGGAGTACAAATGACCTGGAATGGATCCAAACATTCAATACACAAGGGCATACTGAGCATGCTCACACACTTGGAGAAATGAAGGCAATGTCAGCCAACAGCATACCAAAAGGTCATACTGGGCATGCTCACACACTTAACAAAAGAAGCCCATGTTTGCAAACAGCAGTGGACCATAAATATCTGACTGTGGCAGATGTTAGTGCGCACACTCCTCAGTATGCACCAGTCATGCGTTGCACACACAGTGGATAGGAATACAGACATATATCCAAGGACAACACACTATAATAAGCCAAAAGTAGACATACATAGATGTGTGGAAGAGAGTGACTGTGACAAAGAGCCATCCATCATGAGGCCTGTCCCACCCAGCACACAGCCAAATGACTACAACCACATGATGTGTAAATGTCACTCACTGTAGAAATTAGCCACTGGTATCCACCAGCATTACAGACTATGTGGTGCAAGTGCTATCTGTGCAACATGACTGTACAAGGCAGTAGTCATCTAGCAGCTGTATACACATACCCATGGAATATAACCTTGCATGTGCCTGCATGTGGTGTGTCAACCTCTAGATGAATGGGTTATGGTCAATGCACACACACTGCCCTCCCCATAGCCCTACTATGACAAGCCTGCTGATGTAATCCACTTTGAAATACAACTTTGGGAATGGAATAGCCCAGTAATCTCTGTGGCATATCCTAATACTGCGTAATGCTGTAGTGTGATAACATTGTTAGGTAGGAGTTCTAGTCACAGACATGGCAACTGTGTGTGTGTCTCTGTGTAGGAAGCACTGCTTTTTACACTAGTCATGCTCACTACAATTCAAATGTCCTACTTTGGCAAGGCATGTGTGGAATGTGCTCACAATATAGTCATGTGATGACAACGTATATACACATTTGTGATAAAAGAATATATATTAAGGGAAAGTACAACTGTACTTCACAGGCAGTAGTTTATTTGGTATCATGCGTGGACTGCCCAGTATTTTACGTAGGTAAGATGCAGCGAAAATTGGCACAGAGAATATACGAACATATGTATGAAATTAGACAGGGGAATGAAAAAATGCTATATATCGGCATATTAAAAAATGTCCACATCATACCTTCAAATTTGTGGTTTTGGAGCAAGTTAAACATGATAACCGTAGGGACCTTGGAAAGTATATCTAGAGACCAGGGAGACTTGGTGGCAAATTTATGTCAATGCAAGCTGCCCCATGGATTAAATGAATTAGTTTCTATCACTAGTGCACTCAAATTGGGAGTTTACAATACATAAAAATAAAATATTAATATATATGTACATAGTAATAATGATGTTTTATTTACAATATTTGTACAGTTTATTTTGCATACCATTTTAACATAACTGTTTGTTTAAAAAATCAGTTTAATAGAGAGGGTCTTTCACTTTAAGAAAGATTTGGTTAAGTACATCTTGTTTTTATTGGATAGAATGTATGGCTGCTGGATATAAAATTGCAATATGTAATGAATTTATTTGTCTGATGAAGTCTGGTGATGTTCACCAGACGAAAGTGGTTACCTTTCAATAAATCTCTGGTGTGCCTGATACAGCCCATGCCTTGTTTCTTATCTTAAAAGGTTAGCGTGGTGTGTTTTATCATTAACAATGAATGGGTTATGGCCCATGCACATACACTGCCCTCCCCATAGCCCTACTATGACAAGCCTGCTGATGTAATACACTTTGAAATACATCTTTGGGAATGGAATAGCCCAGTAATATCTGTGGCATGTCCTAATACTGCGTAATGCTGTAGTATGATAAAATTGTTAGGTAGGAGTTCTAATCCCAGACATGGCAACTGTGTGTGTTTGTGTGTGTGTCTCTGTGTAGGAAGCAATGCTTTTTATGCTAGTCATGCTCACGACAATTCAAATGTCCTACTTTGGCAAGGCTGCTGATGTCATTCACTGTGAAATACACCTTTGGGAAAGGTGTAGCCCAGTAATCTCCATGGGGTGTCCTATAACTGTGTAATGCTATAGTGTGATACCCTAGGTAAGTAGGTGTTCTAATTCCAGACATGGCAACTGGTATGTGTGTGTGCCTCTGTGTAGGGAGCAATACTTTTTAGGCTAGTCACACTCACTACAGATCAAATGCCCTACTTAGGCAAGGCTGCTGATGTCATTCACTGTGAAATACACCTTTGTGAAATGTGTAGCCCAGTAATCTCTGTGGGGCATTGTAATACTGCGTAATGCTGTAGTGTGGTAAACTAGCTAGGTCGGAGTTCTAATCTCAGACATGGCAGCTGTGTGTGTGTGTGTGTGTGTGTGTGTGTGTGTGTGTGTGTGTGTGTGTGTGTGTGTGTGTGTGTGTGTGTTTGTGTGTCCCTGCCTGTGTAGGGAGCAATGCTTTTTAGGCTAGTCACACTCACTACAATTCAAATGCCCTACTTTGGCAAGGCTGCTGATGTCATTCACTGTGAAATACACCTTTGGGAAAAGTGTAGCCCACTAATCTCAGTGGCGTGTCCTATAACTGTGTAATACTGTAGTGTGATAACCTAGTTAGATAGGAGTTCTAATCCCAGACATAACAAGCGTGTGTGTGTGTGTGTGTGTGTGTGTGTGTGTGTGTGTGTGTGTGTGTGTGTATGTGTGATTATGTCTGTGTAGGGAGCAATGATTTTATGCTAGTCACTCTCACTACAATTCAAATATCCTACTTTGGCAAGGCTGTTGATGTCATTCACTGTGAAATACACCTTTGGGAAAGGGGTAGCCCAGTAATCTCCATGGCGCATCCTATAACTGTGTAATGCTGTCGTGTGATAACTTGGTTAGGTAGGAGTTCTAATACCAAACATAGCAATTGTGTTTTTGTGTGTCTCTCTCTGTGTAGGGAGCAATGCTTTTTACTCTATTCACACTCACTACAATTCAAACATCCAACTTTGGCAAGGCTGCTGATGTCATTCACTGTGAAATACATCTTTGGGAAAGGTGTAGCCCAGTAATGTCTGTGGTGTGTCTTATAACTGCATAATGCTGTAGTGTGATAACCTAGTTAGGTAGGATTTCTAATCCCAGAGATGGCAACTGTGGTTGTGTGTGTCACTGTGTGTAAGGAGCAATGCTTTTAGACTAGTCATGCTCAGTACAATTCAAATGCCCTACTTTGGCTTGGCTGCTGATGTCATTCACTGTGAAATACACCTTTGGGAAAGATGTAGCCTAGTAATCTTGGTGGCGTGTCCTATAACCAACAGATTATAACTAACAGGCCAACACTAAGGGACTCTGGCTAACAAAGTTTACAGATGACTGCCAACTGGGAGCCATTATTGAATCCCCAAATGATGTGGATATTCTACAAAAGGGCCTTACAGAAACAGATGCTTGGTGCCAGAGCCATGGGCTCAAGCTTAATGCGAAGAAATGTATAGCTATCCCCTTTGGGAAAAAACATGTACCCATGAATTACCACATAGATGGCAGTACACTAAACACCAAAAGTATGATGAGAGACTTAGGGACACAGGTGGACAGTGGTCTCACTTTCGATAACCACATCACCGCAACAGTCAGGAAATCCTTCTATATGGCACACCTCATCACTAAGGGCTTTTCATCCAGAAAAAAGAAGGTCCTTGTCCCACTGTAGTCATCCCTCATTAGACCCATTATAGAGTACAATGTCCCATTTGGTATGTATCTCACAAGACATCTGCAACAGCTGGAAAGGCTGCAGAAATACCTCACTAAAAGAATCACAGGCCTAAAGCAGATGCTCTATACTGACAGTCTAAAAAAACTCCAGCTATACTCTGTGGCATATTGTCTACTCAGAGGCGATCTATGCTGAACATATAAGGCTATGTCAAACCCTGAGCTGTTGGACATGCGCCACTTAAAGAAATCCCAATCCCTCAGAGCTACACGCAGGGATCTAAACCTTGTCATCACAATGATCAAAACATGCTGGAAGGATAGGTTCCTGACCCAGAGACTCCTCATACTCTGGAATAGACTTCCCATACAGTTCAAGCAGAGCATCTCCTTGGCGCTATTCAAAAGGAACTTTGACAATTGGATAGGAGATGGGAAACTCACACCAGGGATCACGTCAGTCACCCTGCTAGACAGGGGTCCAGGGAATAAATATCGAGGGAAGAAATATCCAGGGAATTGTTATGGCTAGGCTTGTATAGGCCCTAGGGCCGATAGCCTAGTACCAACCTATGAACTGCGTAATGCTGTAGTGTGATAACCTAGTTACTTAGGAGTTCTAATCTCAGACATAGCAACTGTGTGTGCGTTTGTCTGTGTCTCTGTCTGTGTAGGGAACAATGCTTTTTATGCTAGTCAGACTCACTACAATTCAAATGTACTACTTCGGCAAAGCTGCTGATGTCATTCACTGTGAAATACACCTTTGGGAAAGGTGTAGCTCTGTAATCTCCATGGCATGTCCTGTAACAATGTAATGCTGTAGTGTGATATAGTACTCTGGTAGGGGACCTTTTTCCACACATGGCAAATGTGGATGTTTGTGTGTGTGTTTCTATGTCTGTGTAGGGAGCGATGCTTTTTAGGCTAGTCACACTCAATGCAGATCAAATGCCCTACTTTGGCAAGGCTGCTGATGCCATTCACTGTGAAATACACCTTTGGGGAAGGAGTACACCAGTAATCTCCATGGTGCGTCCTATAACTGCGTAGTGCTGTACTGTAATAAAGTAGTTAGGTAGGAATTCTAATCCCAGACATAGCAAGTGTGTGTGTGTGTGTGTGTGTGTGTGTGTGTGTGTGTGTGTGTGTGTGTATGTGTGTCTGTGCTTGTCATTCGTATCCTGTGTGGAGGTGGCCGTGTGTAACAACTGGACTCATTGTGGAAAGGGTTTTGAAAATGTCTTATATGGTGGCCCTATTATATGTCACAATGTCCACCGTACAAGGATAACAGATGTGAAATTGCCATCAGGCTGGGGTGCCAATCCATACCTCTACATGTGACATCAATGCCTGGTGAACACAGTTAGCAACCCTTGTATTACCCAGAGAACACTCTCAATCCATGTCTCATACACAAACACACTTGCCAAGGCAACAACTGCTATGGTGGTAGTACCCTGCATATTGCTCACAGATAGTAACCATGGTGTGATTGCAGTGGACTACAGAGGGCATGGCACCCTGTCCATCAGTACAATAGGCATGTACATGCAGACAGTGCACCTTCATTATGTTCCCCACTGGACACCTGCAACACCTGTGGTGCCATCAAAAGTGACCCACAAAGGATATACCATGCCTTAAACACATGCCCTGTATGGACAGATGCCACTAACACCAGGGAATACCTGTATTGTGCTATCAATGTAGGTTCAGGGCTAACCTGCTCTCCATTACCTGTTCCCGACACATGAGGCCAGGACTGGAAAATCTGATGATAACAATCTGTGTACACAACATGGGCCAGACAACTCAGATACAGTTCCACATGTCACTGTACATGCATGTGGGATGCATGCACATCCCAGACACCATCCATGTCATGGACTATTGAACACATACGTGGCAAGCAATGCACAACAATGGCACACACAATAATTACCCAAGGGACTGGATGGTGAATACAATACCCACGTGTGTGGACCAATCCAGGCACTACACCCCTGAGCCACACTGCAGACCATTATTATGTGGCCTGATGCCAAGATATACCCATCACCTAGTCTTGTATAGCCTTCTGGCACAGTCAACCACTACACACTCGTGAAGCAATGCACCCATGCATGTCAGTACTAGCACCCTGTGTCTGTGTGTGTGGTGTATGATGCTTCTGACCGCTTTCACACTCACTACATCTCCCATTGGCATACTGAAGCATGCTGTCTGAAGTCAGACACCTCCACATACCCTTTGCCCATATTACCTCTGGATAACCCCTGTGGTGCATGTGATATCTGCACAGTACTGTATTTGGCAAACTAACTAGTGAAAAAGTGTATTCCTGACCCTGCCAGTGTGTCAATGTGTGTGGGTCCTTGAGAGTGTGTGGCTGTGCTGATGCTGACACCTGTTGATGTGGACAGGCACGTGTACTACACCTACTGTATCGCTACCATATCACTGTTGCAGATGTCACTCACCATCACATACACGTTTGGAGAGCTCCTCAACATGTAAGCTATGTGGTGCATCCAGTAACTGAATAGACATGTAATAGCAATACATACTCAGTCATGGGTTTGATACCCTGTACTGGTAGGTGTGTGATGTGACACAAACATGCTTAGGTTTTACTCTCTCACCCCTTCCCTGATCTATCTTTGCCTTTGTCTGCCTATCTCACTCCCTCTGTGATGGATGTGGAGACGTACACCTGCTTTGTTTAAGCAGCAGCATGTGTTCTGTAAGTGATGCTCAAGATCAGCTGATGGCCTTTGCAAGAATTGCAGCCCTCCTTTATTTGATTGCTTGTCGAACAGCTGTGGTAACATTCCCATAGCCAATTGCATGGAAACACACTCCAATATCTAGGAACATCATGTTGGTGTTGGGCCTTTTCCTTCACTGTGAGCAGGACCTAGATCTGTTGTTGGGAATTTACCTCTAACAACATGCACTGCGGAAACAGGCCAACACACATGAGGGGGATGTGCCTGACATGACTACAGAATGTAAATGTCGCTATTCTGCATTTGGAGTAATGTTGGTTTAACAGGGTGTGTGTGGATATGGCTGGTCTTCATGTTTTAATACCTGTCATGACAGTGCTATGTTTCTGAGGAAACCCCCATCTGTAGGGTCATCTGCAGACTGGGCAGTGTGTGGTACCTTTTGTTTATTGTGTTACTCACAGAGCACCTATCCATGAACTGCAGAAGCATAGTGTGAGGATTGCAGACAGTACATGGTGACAGACATGAGAGTTACTGACTTCATAACCATCATAGGACATATGTCACAACAAACCCAGTTACAGCAACAAATTTATGAGGTTATCACAACAACATGTCAATACTGGCCCTGTGTTTGTGCCCCCAGCCACAACTCTGTCAACCTGTGTACATATGTCATGCAGTAAGAGGTGCATATGCAATGTACACCATAATGTATTGACATCATATCTGATAACAAGCCAGTGAGACATCAGCCTGTTATACATGTTATGTATAGTAGGGGTTACCTTTGAGGACATAGCCTAGGCATTCTGTGGTTGTGTGTACAGTACTGAGATCTGTGTACTTATGGTGATTGTCGACAGTGTGTGTATTGTGCATATGTATTTTGGCCTGTGCACAGACTGCGGTAGATGTCATTGTTCTTGGTCTTGTTCTATCTGATGTACATGCTGCTCCACTGTATGTTACCCTATTGGCTTACATCTTTGTAAGCCAAATACACACATGTCCCATACCACAAACAGGCATCGGACCACACTGTGTAGTGGCCCAGGATATGTATGGTTAGTGTGTGAATGGCACATATGAGGATGGTGTTTATCAGATAGTCCATATACTGTAATATTACCATAGCTACAATATGTGGCTGTGGCTGGTTCACACTGGTTATGGTTACATACATTCACACAGGTATCTGTTACTTTGTGCTGTGACATGCCTGTAGAGCCTGCTATATATGCAGGTACATGTGTATTCCCCCATAAGAAATGTAGCCCAGTGTTGTGGCAGTCAGCCTGTAGCCTGCACAGTGCTTTGTTACATGCCTAGCAGATTAGTGTACTTTACCCAGTGTGATGTTATGTCCAGATACTTGCCAGATGTATGGCTGCCAGGCCACCATAACAGTCATGTATGTCAGACAAAGCAGTGGGATGCTGTACAGATGTATGCCACTAACTAGTGGGTAGTATGTGGCCATGGCACCTTTGTACCAGTGGTTAGTATGTGTCAGGACAGACAGGGGTGTGTGAATGCATAACCTATGGGGGCAAATCTATACCAGTGTTTGTGTGATATACCCATCTACATGGCTGTTAACATCCACATTGTCAGGCTTGGTCCAAATGTCTTGCAGTAAGGGATTCTGTGTATACCTCTGGACTGACCACAGTGTGTCAAACTGTCCACATTTATTGGACATATCTCTGCTGTAGTCCACAGGATCATTACTGTGCTAGCAGTGGTACTGTACTATGATGTCCTTAGGATGTCTGTCTGTGGCCAATGGCGCACATGTTAAAAGCAGATGTGAACTCCCACACACAACATGTTTGTGAAGACAATCCCTATCACAGTAGCAATAGTCTGTATATATACCTGCATTACATACCTGGCATCCCCTTGCACTAAGAGGTTGGGACTATGGGGGCTGAGGTAGGGCTTCACTCCATGTGCAGGACATATGGTGAACATAGGTGAACATATATGTATATATACTTATCCATATATCTATATAGATATATATACACATATACATATCGACATACATAGATGGATATGTATATGTACACACACATATATATATATATATATATATATATATATATATATATATATATATATATATATATATATACATACATATAAACACTCAGATATATACATATACACAGCAATATATATTGACACATACACAGATAGAGATACATATGCACATATACTTATTGATATCTACATATATATTGACAGTAATAGGTATATCAGAATAGATCTGTATGCGCATATAGTTATAGATATCAACATATATATCTACATAAATAGGCATGCCTGTACACATTGGATGTGCATAGATATATACATATATCTATCTATATATGAAGAGATGTACACATGGCCATATATATGTTGCACTACACAGATGTGTATACAGACATATGTATGAATATGGGTCCACTACAGAATCCCGAAAGCTCATAATCCTGAAGCCCAAAATCCTGAGACCAAAATCCCGAAAATTCAAAATCCCGAAAGCCCAAAATCCTGAAACTCAAAATCCTGAAAACACAAAATGGACATACTGACGTCATTGTGCCTTTGCTATTGTTAGCCCTGTGGTGTTAGGTCATGCGTTGGGTTCAGGTAAGTGTGCGGTTGGTTTTATGTTAGGGTTCGGGGCGGTTTAAGTGAGTTAGGGTTAGGGTGCAGGTTAGGCATGTATGCAATAGTGACAAATATTGGGGTTGGGGGCAGTTTAAGTGAGTTAGGGTTAGGGCGCGGGTCAGGTGAGTGTGCGATAGTGATGGACCTTAGGGTTAGGGTTAGGGTCAGGGTCAGTTGGTAGATATTAGTGTCTTTATAGTGACATATTAGCATTATTTGTGTTTTCAGGATTTTGAGTTTCAGGATTTTGGGCTTTCGGGATTTTGAATTTTCGGGATTTTGGTCTCAGGATTTGGGCTTCGGGATTATGAGCTTTCGGGATTCTGTAGTGGACCCATGAATATACGTGTATGTACATTTAGACATATATCAACCGATATGTATATATCCATATTCCTATCATGTGTAAGCTTCACGGTTGTGTATACACTCCCAGATGTTTCTCACTGTATATATCTGCTATGTGTACATTATGATAAAACAACATATGTGATGCAACAGTCATATTAATAACAAGTACTACACAATTGTGGAAGTAACGGCAATTGTTCAATACTAATCAATATGTGTATTGACAGATATATTGGAAAAGCAATAGCTGCCTTTACAGTGGTCATGGCGTAGTGGTTAAGTGCTGTGACTTTAGTCTACAGGTTCCTGGGTGCAAGGGCTGTTCAATTTTTTTGCTGGGCAGAACAAGGGCTGTCAGATACAGAGTGGTTAAGGCAGATTTAAGCACGTTTGCATGGGTTTGCACGAAGCTAAGTAGTGATAAGCTACTGGTAAACGTACGGGTGCTTACACAGTGTAGGCTTCACTTACCAGGGCATAAAACAGCTCAACTGTTATATTGCAACAATGTTGATACCTGCTAAGCATGGCTTAGACCTGGTGACCAGCTCACACCACCCAGTCTGATAGCAGGGTAATGGCATCTGTAATAAGTGTATGTAATGCCATGTACAATACATGCGCCTATGTGCTGTCATTACAGCAGCAAGGGGTGTGTGTGTCATGTGTGGGACACAGACATGTATGAGGCCTGTACAGCACTGTTATCCATGTGACTGTGTTACATACAGCGGTAGTAGTCCAGGTTATGTGCTGTCACATTGGCATGTAGTGTATAATGGTGGTAGTACTGTTGACAGTGCCTACCCAGGCAAGAGTAGAGTAGAGTGCTAAATGTAGTACTGACAACAGGTACACCTGCAGGCATAGCTGGACTCTGAGGCCTCCCTGTTGTATCCCTGGTGTGTGAGCTGTGTCACAGTATATAACCCCTAATGGGTAATGATCCGACATGTGGAATGTAACTGTAGACTACCGTCTGTACAGCACATGATAGTGAGGGCTCCGGTCATGTAGGTATGACATACATATTGTTGTCAAATGTCTATCTGTCAACACATTCATTCTGCTGCATAGCTACTTGCCAAGCTAATGACTGTCAGTCCCTGTATAGATGTGCAGATGGCAGGTATCCAGATGGGATATGTACAGGCATCATAAGCTTAACTGACACTGACATGTCTGCCCAGCTGTGTAAGAACTGGCACATATTAGAGATAACACCCTGTAGGCACCACATGCCATGGGTACCTCACTTACACTACCACAGTCAACAGATCATGCTTGGGTACATGTTCTCATCACAGACACTAACCATGTGTTGTAATGCATGTTGAATGCATGTCAACATGATCACCTCAGTGGCCATGTGCAGGAGGCACCTGGAGGAATGGCTGATGCATGTCACTCTCACCCTGAGGGTCATCACAGTAGTATCTGTCGATAGATTGCCTGCTGCCACATGGGAGATGGCAGGATACCACTGTACACACAGCCCCTACACAACCCATATCTCCTTGGACAATAGCTAGGTACACAGCTATGACCACCTACAGCGATGCACCCCATTACCGACACGTGTACGTGTGTATGACTAAGTATAGCAATGTCTGTGTGTTAGTACACCTGTACGTGGGAATTCTATGAGGGCCTTCACAACAACCACAACACCCATTGCCATAGCCAGTTGTGGCTGCTGCTGTATTGGACATTAAACATACCCTGTTAAACTCCTCCCCATACCGGCTACATGACCCTTGCAGTACCATCACAACAGTGTTGTACAAATGGGTTGATAGGGATGGGATACTCATTGTGCTCTGGCAAGTGTGCGTATGTGTGCATGTCCATTTATCTGTAGGGTACAGCATTCCGAGGCCACATACACCTATTACAATGCACATCACCAAACGGTAATACAGATAGTGTTGCTGCTGCCCATTGGTTAGGCATGACAATGCAACACCCTGCTATGCATGTGGCATGTGCATCAGATGCATATCCCTGTAGTACCACTGATGGGATCTACAATTGGTTGTATCGCAAACGTGGCCAGTGTGTGATGGTGGGTATATCAGAGTGTCATCATGGGTGTCAGGGAGTACAATATTCACTGAGGGATGTGGGTGCTGTGTACACTGTCATTACACCAAGGTACACCCGGTATATGTCCCATGTTATGGTTACCACTGTCACCATCAACCATACAGGTAACTGAAACCACATTCCAGGCCAGTTATGCATGTGCTGTGTGCAACCTACCTGTAAGTCATTGGACACACAGTCAAGTTAGTTAGCAGCGATAGGCCCTGGTCTCTCGGATGTGTATCTGCCTGTTATGTGTCTGTTAATCTGTATATGAAGGTATGTCACACTATGTATTGTCCATATACACCCATTACATCCCCCATTAGCATACTGTACATGTCTGGGGATGTTCAGCATGTAACATGTAACCTGGGACGCACCTCACCCTAAACGCTGTTTGGTGTGTGCAATGTAAGCCACACACTTTAGTATCACTACATACCTAGGTAGGGGTCTAGTCCGAGTGTTGCCAAGTAACAGTGTGAGTGTATGTGGATGGGTCTACATCAGGTTGCAGGGTATACATGCCCCAGTGGGTCACCTGTCTATCTGGCACAGGCAATATCTGTTATACTAACCTGTGACATATGTTCAGCTGTACCCCAGATATGTCACAGCCATGGGGTCACCACAGTGCCATAACCCATTGTGGAATATGACTGAAGACCATCCTTGTGCTGACACATGTACCCCTACAACACAAATGGATAACATTATAGAGACCACAATCAACCAGTGTTACTAACAGCTATAATGTAACATTGCTGGAAGTCTACACTAACTGACATATATGCAATACACTTTACTCCTTTACAACATGTTACACTGCAGTACTGTGGTACACTGCAGTACAGTCACCATGTGCATCAAAACCATAGTAGCATGTCCCTGCATAGATGATATGGATGACAGGGATGTAGCACGGGTATCATCATATGCATGGGGTGTGTTGTTGGTTTGCCAGACGCCAAGGGTGGGCCATACATTTGACACCATGTGTGTGGGTGAGGGGTGTACTGAGGTGAACTGGGCATGGTGATGTGATGTGTGTAGGTATGGAGTTGCCCTAGGTGTATTTGTATAGTGTGTGGGTATGCATGCATGCACACAGTTCTGCCATGTGGCTGCCCTACACAGGTGTTTATGGACAGCTACAGCCCATACCTGGCAGGGTGTGCAGTTCACTGCCTCCAGCCACAGACACATGAAATGTGCCTGCCAGGGGTCCATGGGCACATGCAGGTACAGGCCTCAATGTGCTACTCTCACTTGATGATGACAGATGTCCGCTGGTACCAGGTCCCTCCTGGGACTGGCCAGGACCACGTGCTTGTGGCCTTTTCTGGTGTGGTGTGGACAGTGCCCCCCGCAGTGCTGGAGCTGGTATTGCCACTACGGGAGCCCCTTGGTGTTCTAGCATGTCCACATTGACTGCCAGCTATTGTCATTGCTGGCCTATGTCCACACGGCGGTCACTGCATTCCGACCACATGTTCAAGCACGGACAGACCATGGTCGATGAAGGCCATCATCTCACCAGACTGTCTATCCATAAACTCAGTTAATGCATGGATGGCACCAGCCAGTGCACGGGCATTGTCACTTGCAGATGTGAGAGCGGCCCTCTACAGCCTCAGACCCTGTCTGGTGTAACATTCTATACATGCCTGCACCTCCATGACAGCCTGAAACATGCACCTGCTGGTACCAGCTATGTCTCCTCTGCCAGGGGCATGATGTCCAACAGCCCTACCACGAGCACCCTGGGACATCTGCCTATGTGGTATCTTACTGGACATCCAGCTATGCTTGCTGCAAACTGACATAGTAGGCATGGTTACCACACTTTCCTGTGCACAGCCACCAAATGCCAGCTGTCACTCCGCTATCGCCACTTGTGATAGGGTATGTATAGGCACTGCAACTGTGTGCAGGGTTGGGGTGGTTAAAAGGGGGATGTCATATGATGGCACTGTTTCGGCCACTGACAACCCCACCTGTACCTCAACAGTACTATTATCATCTTCAGTGTCTGTATGGACACCAACATCAGATTGCATGCAGGAGGGACCCTGACCCACCTTGCCACCTGTGGGGGAAAACAATGAATGCACATTAAAAGCTCTACAGCATTGCCTAACAGTACACATACACACGCACGCACACACACACACACACACACACACACACACACACACACACACACACACACACACACAAAACACCGTAATACCTACCTGTCCATGACTTTACAGACAGTCCCACATATATGTCCATGTGTACCCCATCCTGCATCACACTTGGTAACATACACACATTGATACCAGTCATTAACATATCAGTCCTCTAAATGCCTACACAAGCCATCACAACACAAGACCTGTTTCTACATTACCTGCCTGACCTGTGTGTAGTGGTTTTAGATTACCTCACTGTTGTCATTCGGTGTTCACCCTGTGTATGTCCAGACATCATGTGCATGGACCCTATATGTGTGGGGTAGTATGTTCACTCCATAATATCATGCACTGGTGTGTCATGTGTATGTAATGCTCAGTACATGCCAGATATGCTGCTCAATCAGCCTATCATATGACAACTGTAATATATGGATATACTCCCTGGTGTTGACTAGTACTTCCTCAATGCATCTGTAGTGCTGCATATGTGGGTTGTAGGTGACCTCTCTGCTGAATGTGATATTAAGGGTGTACCTTGTGTCTACCTTCCCTCTCAATGCCTGTTCCATGCTACAGGCCATTTTATACTATCAGC
Organism: Protopterus annectens; assembly: GCF_019279795.1. Lineage (NCBI taxonomy): Eukaryota > Metazoa > Chordata > Ceratodontiformes > Protopteridae > Protopterus > Protopterus annectens. The sequence goes on from NC_056733.1 coordinate 531,709,726, forward strand.
TGTCCTGTGATAACATACATGACAAGTATCCCTGGTGTGTACAGTGGCAGTCCATGTCCATGTACTGCACAATCCCAAAGGGAGGTAATGCAGTATGAACACCCCACAATCACACATGTGCATAAATGACCAGCCACACAAACACACGCACATGCACACATGCATCCTACATGCATCAAACTCCCTCCACTTTACCAGAGTGACCCTACAGACAAACTAACTACCCACTAGGATGCACACAAACACACACATACAGGTGAGGTTGCACAATGATAGTACACACAGTCCTCCTATTACCCATCTGTCAACATGCATAACATATGGTACCCAACAGCATGCAGTGCAGCTATAGTCAATCCATGCTAGCAACAGTATACATGTGTGTGATGTATGTGCTGTGTCACTAGGTGATGCCCCTTCCCCTGGATACCACTGCACCCATGTACACAGTATTGCAGTGCATCTGTTCTGCACCCTGCCATGTACTGTGCACCACACTTCACAGGTGTACAGCCCACTGCTGAATGTCTACTAATGTGGGGGTTATGTTAGCTTTAATTCACTGTCCCTATGTTTTCCAGCAACACATACCTGGAATGAAATGAGGACAGATGTCATTTGTGAATGTCTAATGTCTGATTTACAGCTCTCAACATCAGCGGACCATGTATGACCAATCCAGTACTCTTACACTGGCAAACATCAGAGCATACCTTGACTATGAGGGGTATACACACCCTTATTGATATGATGCACCCATCCATGATCTGCCATGGGACCACATCACCACATATCTTCACAGTACATGAGCCCAATATGTGACATATGTCCTGTACTTTCACATGCAGTGTCTACGGAATGTGTTAGGTGTGTGGATGCTGACCGCAATGCATACACACCATGTGGGCATATGTGTACACACCCTTATCATGACGGTTCATCGCACCTCTTGTTGTGTACTAGAGCAGTCACTACTCCTGGCAGGGGTATACCAGCATGGGCCATCTGCATTTGCCGGTGTATGTTCAGTCTGCCCTACACATGTCCCCCTATTCTGCATGATTGCAAAGTCTACTCATGTGCATATCCCTTGGTGTTCACACACTGCTGTCACTATTGCTGTGGGGGTAGGGTTACGTCTGCCACAGGTCTTGAACCTGACTATGTGCAGATACAGCCATTCTTACCATCCTTAGGATCCCTGCTGCAGTGCACTGGTGTGTCATGCTGACACCCCACCTCCTTCAGCCTTTACATGTAAGCCCTACATATGTGTGTCACTTTGCAGTGTCCAATACACTGAACACCACATGTTACAGCCTAGTCCCAGCTGATAATGTGGACCACTGTAATGCCTTATGCCATAGTGCATCTCTGCAGCAGTTGTCATTGTCCTACAAGTATATACAGTGGTGACTGTATATGGGTGTTGTTCCATACATGTCCCTACTATAGGCCATGCCACCCACCATTATGTTACTCCCTGAGGACACATTCCACAATGATAGGATGTTAGTTATCATGCAGTTATCTGACATACCCTTCCAATAGCCCATCATGGTCACCCCTGTGATGCCATGCATTTCACAGCAACAATACATGCACATGTACAGCATGCATTCTAGGTAGGTGTGTATGATGTGTGCATGGAATATACCATTCCCATTACATGCCCAGTGTATTGGCAAGCATCTACATAAACCATACTCACCAGCTACATGCTGCTGCCTTACTGGTATCCCGGAGGGACCTACATAAGAGGGCAAGAGATGCAAAGTGAGTAGCCACATCTGTGACATTGCTACAGGGTGGGTGCAGTATTACAATACATCAATAGTACATCTCCACAATACTACCACATATGGACATCTGTTTATCACTACTATCCAGCAACAAAATATATCTATGACATGTCAGATATGCATGCTCTACCTGTACCTATGTGGATGTATACGCAACAGTGGTCTACTGATGTACCCTGTGGCCTTACCTGCATGCTCCCCAGAATGTGTGGGTGGCACCCACCTCCACAAAGGTGTCCGGTGGGTGGTGGCTGGGCAGGTGCCACAAGGCTGGCCAGGAGCTCCTACACATGTATCGTGGGGATGGATGGCATGGCCCCCCAGTGGTGAGGTGATCCCCTGGGACTGCAGCAGCAATCCAATGGGCATTGTGAAGCAGGTCAGAACAATGATGGCCAACCTGCTCATAACTGTGGTTGTGCAGTCTGACATAATTGACCCTGTGGACTAGGTCATTCCACAGGGCAGTCCGCTCCTGCTGATCATGGGGAGCCTGGTCAAACAAGATTGCACAGTGCTGTATGAGTCCATTTAGCAGGATTTTATTTTCAGCTGCTGTGTAGGCTAACAGCCTTCTATGAGACATCGTACCTTAAGACATAAAGATGGACACAGGTGTGAGCAAGTCATGCAGCAAGGTTACCACAGTTCTTAATACACATCACTGTCACCCCCCACCATATCAGAGACAACAAACTGTACACATAACTCAATAGATATGTCTAATGCATACCTACCAGTGGGACAGATATTGTGCTGTACCACGCTTTGTGAAATGTGTTTGTAGCCATGTTCCCTGTGTGAACAATATCATTGCTGGTCTGTTACAGATGATTCACCTGCATGCCATTGTCAGGGCCACAATGGTTCCATATATGCCTGTGGTATGCTTGCCATGTGTGTGCTGCACATCTGACTTTCTGTGTTATTGTGGTTATCTATGCATGCTGTTGGACATGTTCTGGGATTGTGTAGACTATTACTACTGACATATGTTCTATAACAGTGACACAATAGCATGTATATGTACTATTGGCCAGCAGAATCACCTCTCCAAACTCACCTGCCCATGTTTCTAGGCCACATCACATGTGTGACCCACTCTGGGGCCTCCTCATGTACTGGTCCAGCAATACCGTCAGGTGGAACCAGCCCTGGGGATGTTGTCCCCTCCTGGGGGTACACACAGACATGTTCCTGTTCCCTGAGGTCAAGTCCAGGGTGTGTTCCATACCGGGCTCCACAGACACATGTGGGATGTGCTACATCACCTTGAGGCACTCAGTACACATTCACAGGGTCCACATGCTCCTCTTGCTCAACCTCCAGGCCAGGCACCTTTGGGAAGTGGACTGCTGTTGTGAGTAGCAGTGGGTGGGAGGCTTGTTCCCATTGAGTCCATATTAGGGCTCATGGGGCATCCGCATCACAGACCACACACACACACACACACACACACACACACACACACACACACCATCCAGGGTGTTTACCCACCACATGTGGCACATACCACCCCTGTAGGCTGTCCTCTATATCTACCAACCCTGACCACCTCCACAATTATACCTGCCATACTTCCCCATATCCCCATTCCATACTTCACAGACAAGGGCAATGTGGTCCCAACATGGGGTTCACATGTGACATACCCATCCATGTTGCACACACTGACAGCTGTAGATATCTGTGTGCATTGCTATGTGTGCTGTTTCCTCACACATAGCATGCAGCACTGTGGTAGTAATATAGGGGACATGTATTTACATACATGTATGTTTGTGTGTGTATTTGTATATATGTAGACATGCATATAGGTATATATCTATATATGTGTAGATATATGTGATGTACATATGTGGTCATATATATGTCTACACATGGGTATCTGTATATTTGTGGGCATACATGTATAGATATATATATATATATATATATATATATATATATATATATATATATATATATATATATATATGTGTGTGTGTGTGTGTGTGTGTGTGTTTGTGTGTGTACACATAAGCATACCTATATGTGGGATACATTCAGACATCAGGTCCACAATCTCACAACACCTTCCTGCACAGCTGCACTGTTCTGCCTTGCTACAACACAGACAGGTGCCACATATGGACACAACCTGACATTAGGGTGAGTATATGTAGGGCCAGATTGCAAGTAACCCTATTACACACCTATGGCATTCCTGCATGCTACAATACAGGTTAACCTGAGTGTCCTGCAAGAGGTGGGCTGTGGACCCCATGTGTCCATCATAATGGCATTACTTCTACCACCAGCTATTGGCCATGTAATATACATACTTCCCATTACACAACACACACTATGATGGCTTACATCCTATCAGTCAGTGCTTCTCTGCATGGTTGATGGGTATGGCCCACTACCCACAGGGATAGACTCTATTGTCTTTAGCATTTGCTCATCATTATAACAACAATGCCTGAATGTACATATAAGTCATTCCTCATCATCTATCTCATTATTATGGACCAAGTACTATGGTCAATTACATACATATATACTTCACATACCTGTTCTGGGAATGATTCTTCTGGATGTTTTTTTTCTGTGCCTTATACGCACACACACACTCTCTCTCTCTCACTCTCAGTCTCTCTCCCGTAAATAGAATGAGCTGCTTTGCATAGATTGCAGCATGGAATTTGTAGGTGATGCACATGATCAGGTGATGGCCTCTGCAACAATATGTGTCCTCCACTTGCTACCTGCATGCAGCATGCTGTGTAGTACTTCCATTTACCACTGTCATGGCAACCAACTACTATAAATCCCTACATCTTGTGGCTGTGGTCCCTTTACCTTTCCTGCATGATGGACATCCTTCCTGTGTGTGGGCAGCAGTGTTACAGACAGCAGGTAGCAATACCTCTTACAGGAGAACCTGCATACTCAGGCCAGCTACATATTTGTAGGAGGTTCCAGAACTACAGACAGAGTGTGAGTAGTGTTGTATGCATTGTATAGCACCAGTGTTACAGGGTTTGTGTGTACATAATAGTTTAACTTGGAATGCAGTCTGTCTGCATAGCTCTCAACTGCGTGCCTATTCTCTTGATGGCTAGAGGTATGATTATTTTGTTTTGTCTGTCCACCACACAGGTCTTGTGTCAGATATATCAATGGCAGTGTGTGTGTGTTGAGTGCTGTCAGTACATGGCTACATCCATTTCTGTTTCTAACTTCATATTCCTGACTAAGGGTATGTTGCAGACTATCCTGTAACACCAACAACTTGCTTAATATATGACAACAGTTTTACACATATGGGCCTGTGTTCCTGCCCCTGTCCTCCACCTACATACCAGGCTTTGTACATATGACATGCTGTCAGGGGTTGTTATGTAGTGGGCTGTGAGTATGTCATGCTGCCATTCCTGCTATCAGTCCACTGCTGTTGTGTCCCCCACACGTACTGTGGGGTTGGGTCCATATATGTGTGGGCTTCACCTCCACAACACATGTGTGCTCTTATGCACTCCAGATGCCAGTGTATGTAACAGTGGCATATGGCCCTGTATTACTGCGTCTAGGGGGATGCACCATAACTAACCTAGGGATAAGCTGCCTTAAGGTATCTGGATGTACATTACCATACAATTCACCTTGGGTAAATGCAGACCTACTGCCTCCTGCCATACATACTGTTCTGTTTATCAGTGTGATTGTGATGGTGTCAGTTATGCCTTGTTATGTAACAGATACATCCCATTGTGTCACCTGAGGTCTTTACCCCTAGGGATTGTGTACAGAATGTAGATGGAGGCTGCTGGACTATACATCTGCATTACTTACTGTTGATTATTTGGTATCCTGTGGCCCAGTCTGTCTTTACTATTCTACTACTTGAAGGCCTCAGCATGTACAGCAAGAGTACTGTATTAGTATGACTGTTTCACAGTTGCATTACTCTGTTTATATGGATGTCAGTGTCTACATAGCTATATGTCATGGCATATATAACTGAAAAAGTACACAAGTAAAGCTTTCCCATGTATGCAAACCTGTGTGTGGTGTTATATCCTTTGACCTCTCTGTGGGTATATGTTGCAGGCAACAATTGTCATTTGTATGGGTGGCTCATACAGTGTCCAGTTGGTAAGGTGGTAACTGTAGGCATAGTGGCTGCTCCGTATTGTGTGCACCTTCTACATATGTATCTTCCTATACATATCTCTTTTTGTGTATGTGTAGTTACACATAGATATATATATATATATATATATATATATATATATATATATATATATATATATATATATATGTATATCTGTATCTGCATATATGTGTCTGTGTATATGTATGCTAGGGATGTTGACTGCTTCCACATTGTAGATTCCCTATGGTAGCCAGACTGTACTGCATGATATGTTACTGATACCAGCCTGACATCATACAGGTGGGATGGAGTACTGTTAACATCTTGTGCCCATGTTGTGTCAGGTCCTGGTTATGGGGTCTGCAACAGTTAGTAGTGTATTGCAGGGCATTCATGTATGGCTGTGGGAGGATACCTATACATACAAGACATATGTTGTATGGGCCTCTTAAACCTCATTAATGGTGCGTGTGGACATATATGCTTTTGTTATGCTTCCATTTTTATCTACAGATGTATGTCTGTATATACCTATATAGATATATATATCTGCATATATATATATATATATATATATATATATATATATATATATATATAATATATATGTAGACATATATATCTATAGACTTATGCATATGTATGTGTATATATATATATATATATATATATATATATATATATATATATATATATATATATCTATATCTACATATATAGATATGCATATATCTATTTAAATATAAATATATGTTCACACACACATACATCTACATGTCTAAATACATTTTCTGTACTGTTGAATGACTGGACTGGATGTTATGTTTTTGAAAACATCAGTTATGTGTATCTGACATGGCATAGTGGTAAATCACTTTGGCTATGGTGTGCAGGGTCCTGGGTTCGAGCCTTGCAGAGGGTGTTTATTTTGTTGCTGGGCAGAACATGGGCCATTGGATACAGCATGAGTAAGGCACTTTTAAGCAGTTGTAAGCTGGTTTACATGGGTTTGCGCGGAGGTAAGCACTTCTAACTTCCGGTTACATTTCTTATACTCAGTTAGCTTCTAAATTGTTTAATCTGTGTAGGCATTGCTGACCCCCACGTAAACAGGCTTACACACACTTATACTGCTTAAAAGTTCTTACTCCCACTTACCCCCGCTCTAAATTCTTTAAAGGAAAAGAAAAAAAGGGTTGATAGGAAAGTGGTGAAAAAGGGGCACAAAGAGGGAAAGACAGTGTGGAAAATAGCTAGGGATGTGCAGGAGGGTATAGGGAAGGTCCATAGCTACCCATTTCTTGTACAGCAACAGCTGTGCATATACACTGAATTTGGAGGTAGGTTTGGACAATCAAACCCCTGAGAGGAGGGTGAGGACAATAATAATATGTCTTGATGCCAATTAGAGCAGATTACATGTGTTCAGTGGACGTGTGCAAAATGGACAGCTATGTATGGGGCAATATTTTTTTTGGGAACAGATTGCCCTTTTATTTCAGGTAAGAGTGGGATGTTGGGCAGGGATAGAAGGTATATTTGGGGTGGTAGGTTGGGTAGGTTAACAGACAAGACAAACAAGATGCATACAGAGGCAGTATATGACACATGTGGTGGGTAAATACCTTGATCGGGAGGGGTGTTGGGAAATCAGAAGCCCATGGGCCCACTAGTGGAAACAGTGGGACTAAGATCCCCACCAATGGGCAGTCACCACTGCAGCTTCACAGCCCCAAAGGTGGCTGTGCTGGGGGCTGAGTTGGAGAGCTAGGCCAACCCTCTAGTCTCTACACATGGCCCTCGAGCTGGCGTATAAGATCTCCAAACTGCTGATTGAGCTCTCTACGCACCACGACCTGGACCTGGCAATGGGTGACAGCTTCCTGTCCATGCCCACTCATCCCCTGAGGTGGTTCCACCCAAAGGTGGTGCAGGACCAATGGATGAGGATGTCCTGGGTTGGGTCCCAGATATGCTGGTGCCCGGTGCCATGGTCAGCTGAAGTGGGACTGGTGCATCCGCTGGGACCCACATTCCCATACATTCTGTGGTGTTTATGGTGTATGAACATATCTGGGTTAGTAACAGTCAAGACATTCCAGGGTTAGATATAATAGAATGTACAGATATTCCCATTAACCCAGACACCAGATACGGAACAGTTGCATAGCAAATGGAAAACGTGCATTTATGGGACCACAGTGGTAATAACAATAGCATGCAGGTACATGGATGGCATCATGCCATCATTGTTGGAGTATTTCAACATAGCACATGCATAGAAACAGATTTAAATAATTATCAACCAATAGGACATATGTCCCAACATAACAGTGAAGTCATCACATACCATTTGAGGTGGGTATTTAGTTTATTGTTGGAGATATGGTGGGAGGAGAGAAAGTTGTCAATTAACAACTAGTATATTCCTGTAGTTCACATTACTTTCCTAGTCAGTGCTGTTATCTGTACCTTACAAGTATTACTACACTACCTTATTGCCTTAGTTTGGACAGTGATATGGCTGTCGTCATTTTTACACATGGACTGGTTTTAACTGCAGTATACACCTCTTACCGGGTATACCTGTGGAGGAAATGTTTGTTAACACTAACTAACTGTTTCTGCACATACTCCCAGATTCCAAGTTGATGTTATGCACATACCTGTCCATCTCTTTTTGCACAAACTCTGGCCATGTCTTGGCCACATGCAAGTGAACCGGGACATATGTAGACTATTGTCCTCTTCAACCTTTAGTTACTTGCAACACTCTTATACAGGATTTCCTAGACAGTTATATTATGTAGCACAATGTGGTTGACAATGATCAGTGATACCCTATTATTCAGAGCAACTGCAACACTCACAATTCCATACAATACCAGAGTAAACAGTACCAGTACATGGTATCAAGCTTTTATTTCTCGGCATAGTGTTCGTATCTGACGTACCTGTGGGAGCAATGTTTGTTAGCACTACCTGAATGTTGCCACACACAGTACCTGATTCCACATTATTATTATGCACATACCTGTCACTCTGTTACTGTACACACTCTGGTCACAGCTTGACAACATGGGGGCATAAATGGGACATATGTGGCTTATTACTCATAAGATTTTGGGGAGTTGCTAGTGTGCCAGCTTTTTTCTCATAGATGTGTGTCGATCAGTTGTATTTCCTGTTAGCTGCCTATACTTCTGGGATCATCCCACTGATTTCCCAGGGGGACAGGCGGCAGACATGGGACAATTTACTGGACATTCTGAACATATCTGTACAGTTGTAGGGTATGATTCTGCATACAGACTTCTACCCCTCCCAAGATTCGAACCATGGCTGTGTGTGTTAAAAATACAACACTTCGCAACTCAGTTGCATGTGCTATTTGGATTTTGTTATTTGTCTTTTTACCGTTTTCTGTCCATGTGTCTCTCAGTTGTACAAAATGACCTCTGGGGATTACACCAGTCAAATACAGTCATTCCTACACATTTTATTTATGTTGCACAGTGTGGGTAACAGTGCATAATGCAACAGTACTATTATAGGTTCATAGGTAGGTACTAGGCTATTGGCCCTAGGGCCTATATAAGCCTAGCCAAAAAGGTACCCTGGCTTTCGTCACCCAAGACAATTATTTTCCTGTGCCCCTGTCAAGCAGAGCCACAGAGGTGATCCCCAGGGTAAATTTCCTTTTTCCCATCCAATCATCAAGATTTTTTTTTGAAGAGTGCTAATGAAGAGCTTTGTTTGATATAGATAGGTAGTTTGTTCCAGAGTATGGGAAATTTCTGGGACAGGAATCTATCCCTCCAGAATGTTCTGTTTATTGTAGTGACAAGGTTTAGATACCTAGAGTGTGTAGCTTGGAGGGATTGTGATTTCTTTAAGTGGGGCATGCCCAACAGCTCTGGATCTGACATAGCTTTGTATGTCAGGCAGAGATCACCTCTGAGTAGGCGATATGCGACGGAGTAAAGCTGGAGTTTTTCTAGATGGTCTGCGTAGGGCATCTGTTTGAGGCCGGCAATCCTCTTTGTGAAGTATTTCTATGGCCTTTCCAGTTGTTGTAGATGTCTTGTGAGGTACATACCAAAAGAGTTAAGTGATTGCAAATCTACATTACTATATGATACCAGGGGATACAGATGCAGTCCAGCAGGTAAACCTTTGCTGTCAGGCTATTATGCTTTTATTTACACACAAACTATATCAGACACTTTCTGCCATATTCTCCGGTGTATGCTGCACTTGCCTTAAACAATGCAGGTTTTATACTGTCAGTTACCTTAATAATGCTTTCAGATTTATTTCCTATGACAGTACATGCAAGAGTATTACTGACTTGCCTCTCGTCGCAACCTCTGCAAGCGACAGCCATGGGCCTCCTGGTTCATGGCCTGTTCACTTGCCGCTGTGAAGGACATAAAAGGAATATTTCGCCATACCTATCCATAATATACATGAGCTGGCAATTATTACACACATACTGGAGTGATACTGACACACAGCTGGGACAGCTCCTGCCATCCTAACCTCTTGGATTGACTGATCCAAGAGATCCCCCTTACGCTGCTTCAGGTCAGCATAGTGATGCCTGACCTGCTCATCAGTTCGGATTATGCCAGTGGCAAGGGTGAGGTCATGGGTGAGACAGTCCTAGGCTTCCACCTTAGTAGGTTATGCAACTAAAATATTAGTCATAACGTGATTTGACATGGAAAATGGAATGTTCTGCAGTGGGACTCGAACCGGGAATGCTTGTTCGGAAGGCAAATGCTCTGCCTACTACACTATTGCTATACTGCTTCATTTGCATAGATCTTCCTTGTTATTCTCTTCAGCCATTTAAGCTGCATTAACCATAGCTAAGTGATAGGCAAACATGCGCACCTACGGTTAGATTTAATCGGATTCATAAAAAAACAAAAAAATGGTATGTTTATTTTGTTTGTATTTACTATTGCTGTTGTACACGTGGGAGGATGTTGCTGGAGGTATGCGGACACCTATGAGCAATTTTTCTCATTCTTTTGGCCTTTCTGCTGTTCTTCATTGCGGGCCCGTGTATATTCTAAGACCTCTGCTCTCAGACATGCCCCCTGCACTCTTACATGCTCCAGGAACAAGTGCATATGGCATTTGCACAGACGTCAGAATGTTATGGCAGCAGTATACGTTGATAGCTCTTCTGATAGATTCTGGTGGTTGCTTTCTATTCCCTTATAGGTTCATATGTTCACAGGAGGTTACTGGGCTAATGGTCTTAGGGCCTTTACAAGCCTAGCCATGTTATGCCCATGTTCCCTAATTGATCTTTGTTAGATGGTAGTTATTCACAGAGCAAGTCTATGATCAACACTGCTTGCCCTGTCCATAAGGGATATAGAGGCCACCCCCAGGGTGAATGTACAGTCTCCCATCCAATTGTCTAGGTTGTGCTTGAACGGGGTTATTGAGGAGCTCTGCTGCATGTGAACTGGGAGTTTAATTCAGAGGAGCGGCGGTCTCTGAGAGATATATCTGTCTCTTCAGCAAATTCTGTTAATGTCACAGGTTGAGATCCCTGGAGTGATTGGCTCTTGTCCCTTCTGATTTGCAGGTGTGCGTGTGCAGCATTTCCATTAGGGTAGGGTCAGAGACTGATCTGCAGGCCAGGCACAAGTCATGTCTTAGCAGCCTGTAGGATACAGAGTACAGTGACAGGGCTTTCACTCTTTCTATGTATGTTATGTTTTGGAGGTACTGAATCCTCTTGTAAACCTCTGTGGTTTTTCCAACTACTGCAGGTGTCTGGTGAGGTACATGCAATTTTGGACACTGTACTCTATTGGTGGTCTAATGAGGGTTGAGTACGGTGGAGTTATAATATCCTTAGACCTGGATGCATTGCCTTTACTTATGAGATGTGCAATGTAGAAAGCTTTCCTTACCTCTGTGGAAGCATGGCGATCAAAATTTAGATTCCTATCAACATGTGTTCCTAAATCTTACATCACTGGGTTTGAGCTTAGGAGGGTGCTGTCAGTAGTGTAATGAGCAGGGTATTCCTGTTTGTAAAAGGTTGATAATAATGCACTTTTTTGCATTTAGATTTTAGTCCATAGATTTGCCCCCAGTTGTTTGTCTGTGTAAGTCCCTCCTGTGATATGTTAACATCATTGGGGGACTCAGTGATTGCACCCAGTTTGCAATCATCAGCGAACTTAGTACAAGTCATTCACTTTAGCCTGGAGTTCCAAAAAATAGATTCCAAACAGTAACAGGCCCAGTACAGATTTTTGTGGTGCTCCACTGGTGGCTAGTCTACTGGAAGAGGTGGAGTCCTGACTTTAACAGTGTGTGTACTGTCTGTGAGCCAGTTGGTTACCCATATTGTGAAGTAAGGGTTAATCTCCAGCTGGGAGAGTTTCTCAATGATACCTGAGTGGGGAATTGTGTCAAAACCTTGGCTAGGTCAAGATAGGCAGTATGCATTGTCTTACCTTCATCCAGGGCTTTGCTGACATTCTCAAAAAATGTCTACCAGGTTTAACAGGCATGATCTACACTTAACAAAGTCAAACTAGGTTGAGTCAAGAGTTTGAAGGTCACCTGTGCTCTTATGATAAGGTCCATGGTGATTCTTTCCATGCCCTTGCAAATGACGCTAGTAAGGCTTATGAGTCTATAGTTTCCAGGGTCAGTTGATGGGCCCCCTTTGTGTAAGGGGATTACTGTTGCTGTTCTCCACTCTGCTGGAGCATAGACCATTCTCAAGCAATGATTAAAGAGAACACCAAGTGGTTCTGCTAGGACTTGTTTTAGATTGCTAAGTACAGTAAGCACTCTAGGATGTTGTCTGCTCTCACCGAGGCCATGTTTTTTGGCCTTGGAGAGTGCGGATATGACCTGCTCTCTAGAGATACTAGGGAGGGGACAAGTATCAGGAATGCTTTGGGTATGGCTGGTGGAGAAAGTGGGCTTAAAGTTTGTGCCAAATCTGTCAACTAGCAGGTTGATAATTTACTCAGGTATAGTGTGAGTGGTATCATCCACTTCTAGATCGGCATATAACTAGGCATTCCCTTTTAGATTTCTGACATAGCTAAAGAATGCCTTATGGTAATCCTTAGATAGGGATGCTATTTTAGCTTTGTAATTAGCTTTGGAGGACTTTACAAGATATATAATTTGCTTTTTCAAGCTGGGGAGGGAATTTTTTTCTCTGTTGAGTCAGTTTCCTCTTGCACTTAGACATCAGTTTCTTCCTGTTGTTATATAACCTATTTATATTTTATGTCCATCAGGGTGGTTTGCTTTTTCTGGAGGACCTGGTTTGGATGCTGTCAGGTACAGCCATGTCAATACAGTTGTTTAGGTGTTTATATAAGGCATTTGTGTACACCCCTGCATAGGAGTCCTTGTTGAATGTGTTAGCAGGGGGGTTGAAACTTTTTATACTATCACTTAGTAGCCCGTAGTTAGCTTTGGGAAGATTTGTTTTTGTTTTATTGCTCCTGTGGGGCTGTCAGGTCCTATAGTTACTTAGAATGAGACTGATTTATGGTCTGACCTTACCAGGGAGCACACCACACAGGGGGTACGGTGACCCCCCCCCATGTTGGTGAGTACTAAGTCTAGGAAATTTGAGCCCCTTGTGGGGGTGCGGACTGTTTCAGGGCATCTGTATTGACAAAGTCCCGGAACCTCTGGGTGATCATGTTTGTGCCCGTGTATGTTGCCCAGTTGATGGAAGGATAGTTGAAATCTCATCCCGGGGATAAATCCAGTGGCTCTACTAAACAGAGGCAATGGGAACTAAGGTCAGGTAATACTATGCCTGGGTAATCCTATGGCTAGGCTTCTAAAACACCTATGAACCTATGAACCTATGACCAAGGTGCTTGGCTGTATGCTGAGTGACTGTAATACATCCAGGTAGGTGGTATGTTTCTATTGGCTCATGGTGGGGGACCTATAGCTAACAATGATGTAGGGTATTTTGCCTATAGTTAGTTGAACCTGGAGTAGCTCAATAGAGTCATACTGTTTAACTAGTCTTGAGGTTTACTTAGCTTTAATGAAGGTGGATGCACCTTCACCTTTGGTTCTTTCATGCTTGTTCTCATTTTGAGGTCTGAACATGTGGAAGACATTGCAGCCTTGCATGGCTGGGGTGCTCTCCACAGCCCTGAACCATGTCTTAGTGACTGCACAGATGTCAGCATCTTCCATGGAGAGAAGTGTTTCCAGGGAGTGCTTCTAGCATTAAGCAGCATAACCTTGAGTTTTTCTCGAGTGGATTTTGTTATGTCAGAAATTTTATTTTTTTGACATTGCCTAAAAAAGGCATTATGGGAGAGGCAAGAGCCTTTGCCAATATCTGAAAGCCTAGAGGAGACATGTTCAGACATCTGTGGCAAAGCAGTGTGGTCCGCCGACAATATCCTCCTAGGCTGACAGATATTGGATCCCCCTAGACTGACACCAGAAGCTAAGCCAATTGTTGAAGTCTATCATTTTTTGTCTATATTGTGGCATCATCCTCAGTGAAGGCCAAATGCTGCTTAGGGCTAGGATCATACTTGCCTGGGACACATAATCTGAGAGTTCAGTCATGTCTCTCTTCATATAGTCCAGAGACGTATGTCTTAAGTCATTCACCCCAATATGGACTATGACAGAGTCTTAATGGTACTTGTTGTTGAGTGACTTGAGCGCATGTGTGATTTGATGGATCCTGGCACCCAACAGGCAGCTGGCCGTGACCTTCTCTTTGTCCAGCTTGGTAAGGGGGACATCTCTGTGTCTCACTATTGAGTTGGCTATGACCAAAACATTTTATTTATTTATTTATTTTACATTTGTTAACCGGGCTGGTCCAACTGGATATATTTCCATTTTCAGTAGAGGCCCAGGGAGAAAAGCTCCATAGTAACATTCAAACATTTATAATGTACAAATATAAGAGAAAAAAAATTATGATAAAAATAAATGAGAGAACAGTAGTTACAAAGTCATACTATTTAAGCAAACACAATATTAAAAAAAAAAATTATTTACACAAATATAAAGAAAAATGTAGTTAAAAATAATTAGAGAGCCTTAGCTAAAGAGAAGTATGCTAATTATGAAACACAAAACCTGAAAGGAATAAGACATTCTTACATTAAGATATGCAAGGTTGTTTACAATATGTTCACAGTTTAATTCATCTCCTATTTGCAACAATAATTTAAGACAATTACCACTACCAAGGGGTAAGTAGTGTTAAAAGGTGAGGGGAGGCAGTATAGAGAAAATGGCAAAAGAGAAGGCAGACAATTAGTCAGGGTAACAGCATGGGCATAACTAGTGTGTTTTAAGATGTTGCTTGAGGCTTTGTTTAAAGAGTGGGAAGGAGGGAAGTACAGTTAGATCTGATGGCAACAGATTCCAGTATTTTCCAGTGGTATTAGAGAACAAGGAGTCACCTGCCAAGTAATTAGACTTGCTAATGCTAGCCAGTAGTTTAGTGGAAGAGCGTAAGTAATTGAGGTTTGTATAGGGGGTCATAAGGTTAGAGAGTATCGGTGTGTTAGGTTGGTAGGATATCCTATGAATGGTGGTAAGTTGGGAAAGTATCAAAATGTTTTTTAGTTCAAGCCAGTCTAGCTGCTGTAGGTTCAGACAGTGGTGAGTTCTAAATGGGTTCCCAGTGGAAACCTGGCAATATTATTATAGGAGTTAGCTAGTTTAGTGAGATTATTTTTCTTATATGGGGGAAGTATAAAGAAGATTGGAGATTAGATGGGAGTGGGCAATTGTAGTTCTGGCTGTTGGTGTTAAGAAGGGTTTTATTCTATATAGGGAGCCCGATTTTCTGTTTATGGTTTTTATTGTGTTATTTATATGATTATCAAATGTAAGGTTATTGTCAATTAAGACTCCTAATAGTTTGGTGGCAGAGACGGGGGTTATAATGGTGCCATTATTTTATTTGATAGAGAAGTTGATCAGGGGGACTTACTGTTAGGTGTGAAGAGTAAGAGCTTGTTTTTTTGGCATTCAAAAGGTGGCAACGTTTTAAGAACCATGCTTCGACTGAGTTAAATACTGTCTGGGTTAGGGATTGTAGTTCAGATGTGGAGTTGGCAGAACATATGAGCATGGAATCATCTGCATATTGTATGCAGGTAGCTTGAGGGATTGCTAAGTGAAGGTCGTTGATGAATACTGAGAATAGAAGTGGACCAAGAATGGAGCCCTGAGGGACTCCGAGGGAGACTGGCTGGTGGGAAGATAGTTTATTCTCCCAAAGGACTGCTTGTTGCCTGTTGTTAAGGTAGGACTTAAACCAGAGAACAGCCTTGGTGTCAAGAGCAAGGGATTCAAGAGTTTTTAGGAGTAGGGGGTGGTTGACCATGTCAAAGGTTTTTGACAGATCAATAAAGAGTGCTGATGAGAGGATGTTGTTATTACGGTTTTTATTGATGGAGTTGGTGAAAGATAGGAGGGCTGTGGTGGTACTATGAAATTGTCTGAAGCCATGCTGATAGTTAGCTACTATATTATGTTGGGTTAAGTAGTTAATTAGTTGCTAGTGAATGCATTTTTCTATAACTTTTGCTAAGGGTGATAAGAGAGCTATAGGCCTGTAGTTGGAATACTCTTTGGAGTTTCTGCCTTTATGTAGAGGGATAATGTGGGAGATTTTCCAGATATCAGGGATAGTTCCTTCATTTATGGTTCTGTTTATAATGATGGATGCAGGATAAGCAAGTGCTTTAGCTGCTTTCTGCAGGTATTCAGATGGTATTTGGTCAGCAGAGAGGGTACATGGCTTGAGTTTATGTATAAGTTTTTGGATGTACGAGGTAGCGATGGGTTGTATTTGGAATGTTGGGAGAGTATCATGTAAAGAGGTATTTGCCTTAGTGGCTTATTTGCTGAGACACTGGTATGTGTGTTGTTATGTGTAGTGATTTCTATTCGTGTTGCAGTCTGTGCAAATGGTTTAATCTCTGATCTTTTGGTAGACATCTAGTGAGTATCTCTGTGTATATGGGTCTATATGTCATGACCTTATCTTGTGTGACAGGAGAAGTGTGTGCGCTAACAACCTGTTCGATGTCCTGTTTGTTCTTGTGTGAGAGGATTAATTCCAATTTCATAGTGTAATTACATCTCTTGCATACTGTATTTGTTTGCTTTAGGAGTAAGTGGTTGTCAGTATACATGAAGCAATTACTACATTGTCTCATGATGCCCATGTCAATCAGACTGGCTGGAGAAATGGTGGGAAACTGACCGTCCATTATAGAAGGCTAATACAGTAAGTACTATTAGGAAGTGGGCAAGGTAGATCAGATTTTGCTCTACGATTACAAGGATGTTTATTCTATTGAAGGTTAGTGATGAAAAACTGTGGCAATGCTGCTCAGTGTCCAGCTGAGATGTCCACAGTACAGCAGAGACACTTGGGAGGGTTGTACTGCAGACGTCTAGGGAAAAAAATATTTTCTGGGCATTTGCATCTATACAGGGCACTGCTAACCCTCATTTTGAGGTGCGCAGCTACTCACAAATGCAAGGTTTAAATACATGCAAAATTAAGCACTTTTAAGCTAATCCACCAATAGGAAATTACACAATGACCCTTCCTCCAGCAATCCCCAGCTCAGACAAGGGAGGATCCACACTCTTCTGCCACAAAGGTGCAGGGAAGGCCTTCTTATTGTAAGATAGCTGGATTAATGCTCAAGTGTATCAATACAGGCTAGATTCAACAGTTCTGAATCTCGCCTATGCTATCTAGGTAACAGTACAGTGCAGAACAAGTGCAGAGAATGAAGCAGCCACAAAAAGTAAAACAATAAAAAAAAAGAAATTAATGCAGAAATTCAATTAAATACAATTGAAAAAGTGCTGATAAAATGCAAAATATACTTATTTTCTTGATTATTGCGTCACACATCTTCAGTTCATGCAGAAACACTCTAGACCTCTGGCAAAGGATGCCAAATGCAGAGCAGCTCCTGTTAATTGATTAACAGACTAGTTTGGGCTTGAATCCTTTCAGAGCTTTACTGCCGCAGAAGAGTGTGCTCCTCCGAGGCTTTTGAGAATCGATGGTTGGCCTGTGCTTTCCTTTGCTGGGCAGATAAGCTCCCTTTTGGAGAAAATAACTTCCATGTTCTTAATTTTGTTGGTGTTTTATTAAAGAAAATTGTTTTTATAGCTGGGACTGTTGTGTTTTAACAGACTGTCCTTAGCCTGTAACATACTTTTAAACAGATTGCTAATTTTTCTTCTGTCAGTTTACAAGTGGTGTAAAGTAACTGAAAACATTTTTTTCTATGAAGAAACTGTGTTATTTCACTTTTGTGGGGCTGATGTAGTGTTTAAAGTGCTTTTTACTGTATTTTCCTTTCAAAAAGTAACTTTTGTGGACTGATAGCATTTGCAAGCAATTGCTGCTTGTCTTCCCCAGGAAAGAGGCACCATATTTTGCTTGACCATGGAACAGACTACTGGTCTCATGGTAAGTCCTTCTTCCAGCCACAAAATGAAAAAAATTAAGCAAACAGCCTTTGCCACCACAGCAGGCTATCAGTTTGCCTTAGCCCCAGGTGAGCAACTTTGCTGTGGCCATTTGTTATACCTTAGACCACTCATCTTTTACCCTGGATCCCTGTGTTGCAGCACCTACAGGTACTATAGACTAGAGGTAAGCCATATCCTCTGTGCGTGTTGGAGTCCATCACTGGACAAGGGAGACCCACACTTGTCATTTCTGGGAGATGGAACAAGGAACGTTTTCCTGCTGTGTCAGAATGCTGTGCCCATCCGAGAAAAGCTGCTACTGTCATTTGTAACATGGCTGGCCTCATTTTTCATATCAAAAAGAAACAGAAAACCAAGCATGTATCTACCCCTCCTCGATTTTGTTTGGATAGGAGTAGGTTATTGTGTCTGGCTCAGGGTTTAATTCAGTCCATTGATCCTCTGGTAAAAGAAAGAGGGGTTCCTCTTTTCCTTAAGAAATCTGAGATTATGAACAGGAAAATGCAAGGACTGGTACAGATTTTTTCCTCAGGTTTCTGATTCAGACACAGATGAGAGCTCAGTTTCTGACTCTCCCTGTGGGGGTTCTCCTTCTGTCAGATTATTGCTAGAATGTGCAAGTGTTTTCTGTGGGAGAACACTGAGGTTTCTCAGTCTCTCAGAAAATACTATGAAATTGTACAGAAGGATTTTCCAGAACCTACACCCATTCCTTCTGTTCTGTCTACTTTAGATGATGTGTGCGATGCAATTTTCCTGATAGTCAGCCATCCATCTATCCACGATTCCTTTTTCTTATTTTTGCACAAGGGGTTGGAGTGTTACTTCAATAGTGGCAATCTTCTAGAGTCAAGGTTTACACCACCAGCTAGCTAAGCCTGCTATGGTTGTTCTTCCATACTCCACACTCACAGGCACACTCACAGCTATGGTCAATTTAGAGTGTCCAGTCCATCTACTGCATTTCTTTGGAATGTGGGAGGAAACCAGAGCATCCGAAAGAAACCCATGCAGACACAGAGAGGACACACAGGGCACCCCAGCCAAAAATTAAACCAGGGAACCTCTTGCTGTAAGGCGACAATGCTTTCCACTGTGCCAGTGTGCTGCCTTGCCTTTAAAAAGGCAGAAAGGTTGTACAAAGTTCTCAGTCTTTTAAATTTGTATACACTATTCAAAAACCTGACCCAGAGGCTATAGCTTTAATTGATTCCACTACCGCTAAGTAGTTAGTTAATTCCAATCCTACTTTTTCTGATAAGAATGGAGCAATTATTGATAGGTATGAAAAAAAGTAATTATATCTGGAATTATGATTATGATTTTCAGAATTTTGAATTGTCAGGCTCATATGCTAAATTTGTTCTGACAAATTGTGAAAGTATGAGGAATGTTTTATCAGCAGTTTCTTCTTGTAAGGAAAAATTTGCTTTAAATAACTTAGTTTCTTCTATTCATAGATTCATGAATTGTTACTAGGCTAACAAACCGGGCTACCTTCCTAAGCCTAGGAAAGTTTTCCTGAAAGAATGATGACATCCTGAATTCAAACTGGACACTGAAGGCCAGGCATTTATAAGCTACCTCTGTCCATAAGGCCCATGGGTGCCAGGCTCATTGTAAATTTCCTGTTCCCCATCCACTGGCCTAGGTTTCCCTTAAATTGGGTAACAGATGAACTCAACTTCACATGGATAGGAAGGCTGTTCCATAGGAGGGACAGTCACTAGGACACATATCTGTGTCTCCAGCATGTTCTGTTTATGTCACAGAGAAAGTTCAGGTCCCTAGACCATGTATTTCTAGTACTGTTTGACACACACACACACACACACATATATATATATATATATATATATATATATATATATATATATATATATATATATATATATATATATATATATACAGGAGATTGATAAGCTTGGGGTTTGCAGATGTCTTGTAAGTCAGGCATAGATCACTCCGCAGCAATCTATAGGAGGCTGAGTAGAGTAAGGCAGGTGTGTTAGGCCTTGTATGCTTTTTGTAAGGAACCTCTGATGTTGCCCTAGTTGCTGCATATACCTGGTGTGGTACATACTGAAGGGAGCATTGTAGTCTGTGATTGGTCTGATAGGGGCAGAATACAATGGGATAATGACCTCTCTGGACCTAGATGTCATACCTTTACTTCTAAGTTGCACAACATAAAAGGATTCCCTCACCACTGTGGACACATGCTGGTTGAAGATAAGGCTACTTGTGTGTACCCAGATCTCTGACCACTGAGTCAGCTGTTAGGGGCATATTATCAACATGATAATTAGCCAGGATTGTTGACTTCCTAAAGGATACAATTATGCATTTCTTAGCATTGAGTTTAAGACCATGGCTTTGTCACTATTTTTCAGTCAGAGATAGGCCTTCTTGAAAAATGCTAGTGTCTGCATGGTAGTTGATGATAACCCCCCAGATTGCAATCATCTGCAAACTTAGTCAGCCATAAACCTTTAGCTTTTGCTTCAACTTCATAGAAATAGATGCCAAAAAGGAGTGGGCCCAGTACTGAGCCCTGGAGGACTCCGCTAGTGACTGACCTCTTGGCGGAGGGTGCCTCACCTATTTTGACCTCCTGGGTCCTGGTGATAAAAGGATTTTTGCCTAATTTGGTAAATTAATCCTTGAGTGGGGTATTGTATCTAAAGCCTTGGCAAGATCGAGGTAAACTGTGTGCACAGTCTTGCCCTCATCCATTGTTTTTGGTGACCCAATCAAAGAAGTCCACCAGATTTTATAATAAGGACTTTCCTTTACCAAAGGCAAACTGTGATGGATCCAGCATTTTTTAGGTTATCTATGTCCTCATTTATCATGTCCATGATGATTCTTTCCATGGCCTTGCATATGCGGCTAGTCAGACTTATGAGCCTGTAGTCACCCGGACTGGTGGTTAGACTTCCTTTGTGCAGTGGAATGACTGCAGCCATCTTCTATTCCTTTGACATAAAACCTGACTGTAAGCTCCAGTTGAAAAGTGATTCAAGTGGACTAGAGAGGTCATGTTTCATGCTATTTAGTAAGCATCCTGGGATGTTATCAAGGCTCATCAATGGAGTGTTTTTGGCCTTGGAAAGTGAACCGAAGATCTGCTCACTAGTAATGGTTGGGGGGATTTTGATATGTGGTATTTCCTTTGGACTACTGGGGGAATGGGGGAGAAATTTGAGCTGAAACTGTCAGGCAAAGGTTCGGCAATGGCCTCCAGTTTAGTGTGGGTGATGCCATTTACAATAAGTTCTGCATATTGTTATGTATTTCCCTTGAGGTCACGGATATAGGTGTAGAAAGCTTTGTGGCTGTCCTTTCCTGAGAAGCTATTTTTTCTTCAAATTTAGCTTTTGAAGTAGTAATTAACCCTCTTAACTACCTACTTAGATTAGTCAGGGGATATTTAGTATGTTGGCTTTGTTCCTCCAACGCTTGGCCAAATTCTTTTTCTTTTGTTGTATAACTGATTTATATTGTGATTACACCAAGGTGGCTTGTCTTTTGAGTTTGTCTTATTCTAATATGAGATGGCACAGCTCGCTCTATACAGCTATCAATACAGATATACAGGGGTTTTGTAAATAGCTCAGCATATGTTATACTATGTTTATTAGAATTGGTGGTGCTTGGAATTTAGCCAAGGTGTCACTTAGTAGAGAGAGATTAGTTTTGGAATAGTTCCTAAAGGTATTTGGTCTTGCAGGGTCCTCACATTAAATTTTATTTTATTGGTCAAGGATGTTTATATCCCTATTAGAGAATGGACTAACTGTTCCAGGATGTTGATATTAATAAAGTTTAGGAATCACTGGGCTTGTGCATTCAAAGTGGTATAGAATTCCCAATCTATAGAGGGATAGTTAAGATTCTCCATGAAGATCATATTGGGTTGAATGGTGAGGGACTGCAATACATTGAAATGGGTAGTATGGCTTTTCTTATACATGGGGTGGGACCTATAGGTTGCAAGGATATGGTACAAGACCTTGTTTATGGTGAGTTGCACATGTATGAGTTCCAGTAGGTCATACACTTTAACTAGTTTAGATGTGAGGTTGTTTTTAATGTAGACTGAGACTCCTCCACCTTTACTTCCCTCCTGTGCAGTAGCCATACCCCATTACCTGGAAACATAAAACATCTGGACAAAGACCCATGAAAAGTAGGTACAACTATCCAAAAACCTGGATGTTGATTAACATAAAATATGCATACATATTCATGTAATCCTGCCCTCTCCAGTGGAATTGTGGTATACCAAGTAAAACTGTTAGTAACTTCAGCAGTATGAGTGGTAGTGTTCCACACATAGCACTGAAACAATCAGGGACACATTTCAATGGAATTAGGGATAAATCCAGAAATAATTAGGGACAACCAGCAGGGACGCATTTAAAATATTAGTACCATTAACTTGAGATACTGACAGAGTAAGATAATGTGAATTAATACACATTTTTTCTGATGTAAAAAAAAGTCAATAACTCTAATTATTGGCATTATTTATTAAGTATAATTCACCATATTTTCTCCGAAAGTCACCGATTTTAGGAGGGACTAAGAGGGAAAAAAACTAAAATTTGAGTCAAAATCAGCATACCTCCCAAATGTCCAAAGTTTCACAGAATGTCCAGATTTATGCCTCATAATGATGGTATGTTCCACATAAAATGTGTGGTTTTCTGGCATATCACTGAGGATTGAAGTCATTAAATAATGACATCCATTTGAGTTTTAGACTTTATATCCTGAAGAAAATGCATGCTAACACAAATCCTGTTATTTTAGCTACTTTCTAAGTTTATGAGATCAGTCTTTAAAATATGTTATTTTTTTGGTACTTTGTCCCTCATTATTTTAGGCTTTTTCCAGATTTCCTGTGCTAAAAGGTTGAAAGGTATGCAGGAAATTGATCACCAAATCAGCACTTAAATTCAATTCAGAATCAAGGTAGAGTTCAAAAGAAAACCTAAACTATAGGTGTGGAAGGCTGAAAAGGTCATTTTTAAACACATTTTAATATTTCAGGACTCAGGAATCATTCTAATAATTATGTACTTGCGTCACTATTTCTGAAAATGCAAGGGCTCCAGAACAAACAAAAAAATATTTAAAGTAATTTTCTTCTTTTTGCAATATGTATTCTATAAGATGGTCTGACTCCAGTGCCTCTTTCATTGTCTGACATTATTAGAGTTGGCAAAGTCAGAGGAACAGAAAAAGTTAAATAAGTCAGATCAAAAATTCCATTTGTACTGCTTTAGCTTGGCAGCATAGAATGGAATGTGTCTAAAACTGGGATGTGTCCATAACATATGGCCAGGAAGTTGGCACTCCAGAGATCCTATATATGTTTTGTACAGTAAGTGCAGTATGCTGAGTTCCAGCTACACTTCCTTATGTTCCTCAGGCATACCTCTCAACTTCTTAAAGCAAGAAATCTGAAGAAAGCCATATATAATGGGGGGGACAAAGGCCCAAAAATAGATACAGTTTTAAAATATTGCTCTTACAAACTTAGCAAGTTGATAGAATAACAGGTTTTGCATTATCATGAATTTTTGAAGCGTATTGAGTCTGAATTTCAAATGTCTGTCATTATTTTCTGACTTCACTCCTCAAAGATTTGGCAATGATTTACCAGTAAACCACAATTGTATGAGTAACAGGCCAAAAATATGAGGTGAAAATCTGGGCATTCTGCAAAAATCTGTACAGTTGAGAGGTATGTCATCAGGTTTGGTCCATCCCCAAATTCTTGTTGCCCTGTCATATTCTGCCATCAATGATATCAGTAACACTGCTCAGCTAACAACATCACTTCGCACAGACTGCCTCGACTATTCCACTTAGGGCGGCTACAGAAACTCTGCTTCACCCTTGTTAACCACGGCATAGCAATAGACTGCCACAATACAACTTTTAATTTTATTACATCTGTCCTTACATTCAAAAATACTTTCAGAAACCAGTTCCTGTAAACCTGATGTCACCCTCAGCAGATTAGCACTGGCTCCCTAACAGAAGACACTCAACTTGTTCAGCACAATAGTTACCCTAATTAAAGGATATATAAAATGGGTAGCAAAGATTTTCTTTACTTTTACAGGGCGGATAAAGCATAGTTCACAGACTGCTGAGGGTCACCAGCAAACACTCACCTCCAGATCTTCAGTAAAGGCAGTTGTAGCGTTGTGTAAAGTAGACTGTTTTAAGAAGCTATATTTTCTGCCGAGTTCTGCGAGTTGAAAAAAATCCCTCTCAAAATGCTCACGGCCAAAATTTCCTCCATTTATTAATTCCACCTGTCTGACCCAGTAGATAGGTTTATATTCTCTAAGTGTGATTAATTCACCTTTAAAGTCACCAGATAACCATCAACATGAGGGAACTTATTCCCAGTTTTGTTTCTACCGGCACATTAATAATCTTTAGACAACACCGGCTCCTATAGCTTTAACATCATTTATTATTCAAAAGTAGGAATGAGAGAGCCAATTTACCCAAACACTCCACTAATAACAGCAAACCTGGGTGAAGAGAGTTCACAAACCAAGGGCGAAAATCAATCCTCTTAAGTCAACAACAAAAAAAAGCATTAATGCTTCAAAGTAATACACGTTTTCGTCCACTACCAGCAGACTTCATCAAATGAACAAAAATCAATTGTAGAGAACCTTGTAAAAACAGCAATCAAAAACATCATTTAATTAACTCATCCTAAACAAATCACTCATGATAAAAGTCATAAAAACTCTATATATAAAACGTACAAATACCTTAACTCAAGAATATGTAAAAGTATTTAAAGCAATCCATATTATTAATGCATATAAAACACTTAAACTGTTTTACAAAAACTATTAAAATCATTTTTACACATATATATATATATATATATATATATATATATATATATATATATATATATATATATATATCTATAAATAAAATGGTACAAGTATTTCAATAGCACCGTCTAGTGGCCAAACATTAAACCTCACCCTCCTAACCGATGAATACTAAAACGTGCTTGTAGCCTAACTTATCCAAAATTAAAACAGATCATAATAATACAACCTAAAAACATTTCTTTTATTTTATATACAAGAACTAAACAGTAACCAGTGTGTTGAAAAAAAGTTATTTACAACTTAGCTGCCCTAAGTTTAAGCAAAGGGGCTATAGAGATGTTTTCATTTAGCCCAGGGTACCTCCCTGCATCTAGTGTCACCTGCCAGCACAGTTCCCTATATTCTAGGCGGGTTTCCTACGGGCCACCCCTGATGTCAAAGGGGACACTTTCTAATACAAAAAAATCCAAATTTTGCTTGGGTGCATGTTGTAGTATGTTTAAACAGAGCATTCTTATCACTGGAGCTTCTAATGTCGTGATGGTGTTCATAAATATGCTTTTTAACTTTTGCTTTGTTTTACCTATATAGAATGCTCCACATTGCTCACAAATGGCAAGATAAACCACCCTCGAAGTGTTGCAGTTATTGTAGGAGGCTTCTAAAATCCACTTATCCCTGCTCATAATATATACACTTTCCTGATGTAAAATGTGTTCACACTGTGAGCATGCACCACATCAAAAAGTTTTGATCTTTTTACTATTTGTTCCCAATTTTTGACCCTTGTCACATTAGAATAAATTGTTAAGATTCCTACCCTTTCTATAAATAATTTTCAGATGATCCCTTTCCAAAAAAGGCAAATCAGTTAGCTCCATAAATATATCCCATTCTTTCTTAATGATATTATTAAATTTACAAAAGTCAACATTGTATTCCATAATAAAGGCTCTTTTAAAGTCACCATCATCCTGTTTGGTACATTCATGTTCACCAGCAACCTGCAATTTGTTGCCTAAAACAGGACAAAATGTACTGTTCCTATATTTTGTTACTTCTGTTCTAATCTCATTCAATAACTGGACGGGGTACCCCCTCTCCCAAAACAGCTGTCCAAGGTAATCACATTAATTTTCAAAGTCAAGATCACTAGAGGTCATCTTACACACCTGAATGTATTGACCCTTAACAATGCTCTTCTTTTGAATGAAGGGGTGTGCACTTCTAAAGTGGAAATAGGAGTTTGAAAAAGTGTTTTTCGAAAAACATTAGATTTTACCCCCAACCCAGTTTTTTCTATAGTCACATCCAGGAAATGTAGCTTGTCCTGGGAAACTATACTGATAAAATGTAAAAATCCAGTGGTGGAATCAATAAAAGATAAGAATTATTTAAGTGTAGTGTCGGACTCCACCCAAAATAGACAAATGTCATCCAGAAATCTCACGTAGTATAACCAACATACCTTGTACACTGAATTCAAAATAAATTTCTGTTCCCAGCAGGCCAAAACTATATTGGCAAAAGTGGGGGCACAATTTGCCCTCATAGCAATGCTTTGATCTGGTGGAAAAACTCTCCCCCATAAAATATATAGTTGTTTTTTAAAACTAGCTCCATAAGATATAACACCACATGCAAATCATTGGATGAAATCTGTTGTTTATTAACCAGAGCAGCCTCCAACCATTCCAAACCTGTCTCATGGGGAATGGCAGAGAAAAGGTCCTTGATGTCAATAGTGACAAAAGTAACTTTGTCAAAATCCTGGTTTGTATCTATCTCCTTTAAGAACTCAGTCCCCAAATGTGACTAATCCACCTTTAAAGTCACCAGATAGCCATCAACATGATCAAAAATATCCCCGGTTTTGTTTCTCCTGGCACATTAATAATCTTTACACAACACAGGCTCCTACAGCTTTAACATGATTTATTATTCCCTTATACTACTTGAGATAATCTGCACACTATTGTCCCAAGTGTTTCCTTTCCAAATCCAAGAAGCAGCCCTAACAACACCGCTTAAACCCCGTATTACTAGCAATAGATTTAATTGGGTGCAAAAGCTATGACTGTTAAACTACAAAGTTCAACTGCATGTTATCATCCAACCATTTTATGTAACTGGGTGCTTAATCTTATAGATCTATATAAGGCTAGCGATACCTGTCCCTAAAATGCCTTAAAGCAAGAACTAGAGCTATGTCAGAAGCCAAAGGCAGACTCTGACTGAAATAATGCCCTTCCACTTGAGATTCCTCCCCAATCAGTCCTATAGGTCTTCACTCTGGGCAGATAAACTGCACGCCATTTTCATCCTGAGTATATCACACATATCTCTCAGTCTCAGATAATTTAACCTGGACAGAACCAGAAGGACTTTCACAAAAACCATGCACAGTTTAACCCTTTATATCCAATCTAACCTTCCCATTTCTAATAAGTTAATGGTTAACCCATGTTTGAGATCATCAATTAAATTCAGTATTTCCTAAAGCAGATCTGAAGAGGCTACATTGAAAACTTTGATGCCAAAGCAATTCTTTGGTTCAAGTCTTACCTTAGTAATAGACAGCAAGCTGTTCTTTGGGAGAATCAACTATCATCTCACCTTCCTATCTCCCTTAGAGTCCCTCAGGGCTCTATTGTTGGCCCTCTTATTTTCTTTTTATTCATCAATGACCTTCAAATAGCTATTCCTCAAGCCACCCTGTATACAATATGCTGATAATTCTATGATCATATGCTCTGCCAACTCTATATCTGAACTTCAATCTTTAACCCAGACAGCTTTCAACACAGTAGAGGCATGGTTCTTGAAATGGTGCCTTCTTTTGAATGCCAAAAAGACCAAGCTACTACTGTTTACAACAAACAGTAAGTCCTCCCCCATAGATTTTGCCATTCAATCCAATAATGGCACCCTTATATCCCCCGACTCTTCTACCAAACTATTAGGAATCACAATTGATAATAACCTCACCTTTGACAATCACATTAATAACACCATTAAAACTGTTAATAAAAAACTGGGCTCCCTATATAGGATAAAACCTTTCTTAACTCCAAAAACCAGAATGACTATTGCCCACTCCCATCTAATTTCAACTCTTCTGTATGCTGCACCCATATACACTAATCTAAAAAAAAATAACCTTACCAAACTAGCCAACTCCTTTAGTAGTATTGCCAGATTTGCCACTGAAAACCCATATAGAACTCACCACTGTCTTAACCTTCACCAGCTAGACTGGCTCGAACTAAAAAAACCTTCTGATACTTTCCCAACTTACCATAGTTCATAAGATTTTTTACCAACCCAACAACACACCGATACTCAACAACCTTATAGCACCCTATAGGAATCTTAATTCCTTATGCTCTTCCAATAAACTTCTAACTAATACCACCAAGTCTAACAACTGAGCTGGGGACTCACTGTTCTCCAATACCACTGGAAAACATTGGAACCTCTTGCCATCTGACCTAACCTCACTTCCATCCCTTCCTCTCTTTAAACAAAGTCTTAAGAAACACCTCAAACCTCACTGGCTATGCCCTTGCTGTTACCCAGACTGATCCTCTGGATTTCTCTGCTGTTATCTCGTGACTTCCTACTTTCCTCCACTCTTCCAGTCTACTCCTCTGAATTAGTAGCACCTATAAGCTATCTCTACTACTTAGGCATCTATAAGCTATCTGTACTACTTGGCTATGAATGTATCCTGAAGGTAGTATTCCTGCCATTTCTTTATACTTCCTCCTTTTTCTACTGTTACTGTTTAACCCTTTGGATACAGTAACTGTCTGGAGTAAACTAGAATAACCAATTATTTAAATGTATTCTAATAATGTCTTTGGGTTGCCCTAGATATTCATACTGTAAAATGATCTGTAGGTGTATTATGTATTAATGTAGTGTGTCTCATAGTCTTCCCATAATTTAAACCGTAATACCTGTCATGTTTATTATAAACATTTTTTGTGTGGTGGTGGTTTATATGTGGAGCTTTTCTCCCCGGGCCTCTACTGAAAATGGAAATATATCCAGCTGGACCAGCCCGGTCAACAAATGTAAAATAAAAAATAAAATAAATAAATAAATTAGATTTGGAGTTTTTCTAGATAAACACCTTTCTCCAAGTACCTTTTCCTACAGGATAAATAGTGGTATGCTTAACTACTTTTGCTTTTAAAAAATAAGCTCTTTAAGATCTAATAACAGCATGGAAACTAGTAAGTACATTTGTGTGAAAACATCCTTGCCCATTAATAACATATAATCCAGTACGAGCAATCACTTGTAGTGTAATCATCCATGAATAAGCACCTTGTACAGACCCACCCTGACCAAAATAAAACTTGGTCATTTTTCATAGAAGAATAATTTAAATATTAATGAATTAAAGAACTTACACACAAATGTTCTTGCCAAACAGTACCAGGCTCACTTTAGAAATGTGCCAAAAAGAGCAATTGCTAGCAATCACGTATGTCGTCCTCTTTATTATGTTGTTGTGTTTTTAACTTATGATAAACTGTCAATCCCAAAAATAACCTAGCCCAGTGAATGAATACAAACCTGCACTAAAAATACATTTTATCAGCAACAATGAACTTACTGACATTACAGTCTCAGACTCATGCAGCATTGGAAGCAGGACACAGTAGTAAATATATTGATGGCTGAGTGCAGCTCCCCTCCCTGGTGCTACAATCCTACTTGAATGATAAACACTTTACATTTCAAGATGAAGATGAGTTTCACATAACTTACACTCCTCCTATTAGCAGTCAGGCACTGGCACACTTTCTCATGATGCTGACGTCGTGCACATTGGTGCTGTTGCAGAATACACCAGCAATGCGTGATGACATCAGCACTCACTAAAAATGTAAATAAAAGAGAAAAAGAAAATTGGAATTTGAAGGGCCACTCAGGAATTCACGGCACTCTATTATTTTGCCCCCCCAAAATGGGAAATATCAAGGAATTCGGTACAGTTGAGAGGTAGTCTCTGTAACTTTAAACCACGTCTCCATTACTACACAGATGTTTACACTCTCCTTTCTTGTTAAGACTTCTAACATTGAGCAGTACCACCTTCAGATATTTCTTTGTAGGTTTAGTTGAGTAGGGGGTTTTTCAATTTGGCATTGCCTAAAAGGGCACTATGGAAGTGGAAAAGGTATTTGCTGGTATCCAAAAGCCTAGAAGGGATAAGTGCAGATCATCCCTGACAAAGCAGTGTCATGTGTCACCCATGTCTTCCCAGGCCATCAAATATTGCACCCCCTTGGACTTGACACCAGAAGCTAAGCCAATTATTAAAATCAATCATTTTCTGTTGGTAACATGGCATCATCCTTGGAAAAAGTAGTATGCTGCTCAGTGCTAGGCTCATACCTGCCTGAGACACATAATCAATGAGCTTGATCATGTCTCACTTCATATTGGGAGGTACATCTCAAGTTATTGACACCCACATGGACTATGACAGAGTCATACTGGTACCTGTGGTTCAATGACTGGAGTGCATGTCTGACTTGATGGATCCCAGCCTTGGAAAGGCAGCTCACCATGACTCACTCCTTACACAGCTTGGTGAGTTGGACATCAGTGTGCCTTTGTATAGACTCAGCAATGATTAAGAAATGTGTTTATGCATTGTTTTGCTTTAATGGCTTAGAGTAGAGGCATTGGATACAGTGTTACTATGTGTAGTTGTGGGTGGTGTTTTAACGGAGTGTATATGTGACGACTGAGGACCCTTTTTTTGACTGTGCTGTGCAGGAGGTCTTAGTGTTTTAGGAAGGTTACCTGTAAGTGCCTCAGCATAAGTAGCTTCATGTGTAGGGTTACCCTGTGTAGTAGGCATGGGGCAAGTGTCACTGACAACCTCTATATGATTGTTTTTGGTTGTATGAGAGAGTTTTGCCTCCATCATTAAAGTGTATTTATACCTCTTGCATACTTTATCTGTTTTATGAAGAATACGTGGTTTTGTCAGTATACATGAAACAGTTGCTACAATGCCTGAGAATACCCATCTCAACTAGAATGGCCACAGAGAGAGAGTCAGGAAGTGCATATCCGAGGCTGCTGATCTACAAGGGAGGAGTGAGGGAAATTTACATATTGAATAGGTCAATAACACAAGGAACTTGATGAACAATGCTCGGCTATGGACAAATAGATGATCTAGTAGTTATTAAAATCTGTCTGGACAGTAATGCTATTTTAAAGGAAACTTACACTGTGAGATATTGGCATATGCACAGATAACAAGGGTGAATTACATTGTGAGATATGACATATATACAGATCACTGCTAGGCGCTGCTGTGCCGAGAGCAACAGTTCTAATTAAAGACTGTAAAAAGGGTCAAAAAGTTAAACAAGTGCCGAACCGGTGGATATGGTAATGTAAGTCTTAACTTGATCATAAGTTATGAGTCAAGTTTTGTGTAAGTATGATGCATAAATAGCAGAGGAAGTTTGATAAAAAAACACAAACAGCTACCTGTGGGCAATCAAAAGCAATACACTCTTCTTTCCTTTTCACAATCCCAGCCTGAAAAATGACTCAGTTCTCCTCTACTCTCACTAAAGTGGAACCAAGGCAATTCTATCTAAAGCCTGTAAAAAAGTAAAAAAAAGTACAGATATTCAAAACAGGAACACTCAGTTATGCAGCTGTGACAAAAACAATGTGAAAAACAAATGCTGAAAGACTGGCTATGGTAATGTAAGTCTTAGCCTGCTCCTAGGTTATGAGCCAAACGTTGTGCAACTGCGATGCTTAAATAGCAGAAGAAATTCAATAAAAAAAAAACACACACACAACCAACCAACTGTGGCCAATCAGAAGCAACACACTCTTCTTTCGTTTAAATGATTCCGGCCCAAAAACTGACTCAGTTCTCCTCTATTCTCATTAAAGTGGAACCAAGGCAGTTCTAGCTAAAGACTGTAAAAAAGGTAAGAAAAGTACAGATATTCAACACAGAAATACTCAATTAATGCAGCTATGACAAGAACAATGTGAAAAACAAGTGAAAAAAACAGTGGATATTCTAATATAATTCTTAGCTTTTGTACAGTTTAGCAGAAGCCAGCTACACTTCTCAAGCAGTTTGGTCACCAAAAATCGCCAAATGCCTCAAAGTGCATAGGTTATGAGCCAAGCATTGTGCAACTGCAATAGCAGTGGAGATTCAATGAAAACACACAGACAATGCCCTGTGACCATTCAAAACCAGCACCTTCTTTCCTTTACACAGTCCCCTGTGGACAATCAAATATAGCACACTCTTCTTTCCTTTACACAATCCACTGTGGCTAATCAAAAACAGCACATTTTTCTTTGCTTTACCCAATGCCAGCCCAGAAAATGACTCCATTCCCCTCTACTCTCAATAAAGTGGAATCAAGTCAGTTATATCTAAAGACTGTAAAAAAGGTTAAAAAGTACAGATATTCAACACAGAAACACTCAATTAATGCAGCTGAGACAAAAGCAATGTGAAAAACAAATGCTAAAACAGTGGCTATGGTAATGTAAGTGTTAGCTTACTTGTAGGTTATGAGCCAAGGTTTGTGTGACTGTGATGCTTAAATAGTAGAGGAAACTCAATAAAAAAACATAAACAATTACCTGTGGCCAGTCAAAAACAGCACATTCTTCTTTCTTTTACAAAGTCCTGAGTCAAAAATTGATTCCTTCTCCCTCTATTCTCACTAAAGTGGAACCAAGGCAGTTCTAATTAGGACTGTAAAAAAGGTAAAAAGTGCAGATATTCAACACATAAACACTCAATTAATGTGGTAAAAAAAACTTGTGCAGAAATAGTGGATATAGTAATATAAGTCTTAGCTTTTGTAGAGTTTATTAGAAATCAGCAACACTCTTCTCAGGAATCATGGTTGCCAAATGTCACCAAATGCTTCAGGCACAAACATTCAAATTTTAAACAAGATAGCCCTCTAGCCAATCAAAGGAACAATAAGACTTTCACCAGCCATTCCAAGCTCATATGGGCATAAGCTATCCTCTCCTGCCACAAGAGTGTGGACCATAAACCTCCTTCCTAGTGTAAAATAACTGGTTTTGAGCCTAAGTGCTTATACCAGGACAAAGACACTTTTAGATTAACTGACACAATAAGCCTTCAACCAAATATGTCCTACTCAGAAGAGTGTAAACTGCCTCTCTGGCTATAAGAGTGTAGACCACAAACCTTCCTGATGTAAGATAACTAGTTTGGAGCCCAAGTGCTTAAATCAGAACTAAGAGGCTTAGAATAACAGTTACAATGTAATCAGGCTACTAACAAGCCGTAATAACTGCAGCAGATTAAATGCAACTGAACACTTAATGAATGTGTAGAAAAAGGCTAAATAAAGTAGGAATAAGCACAAATACTGTAAAAGCAGACAAATGAAGTGCGTTTTCTAGTAAGTGGGAAGGTAAGAAACAGAAATAATTTTAAGTTTAAGAGACTAAGGGGGCAGTGTGGGGGGTCCTGGTTGATCTCTCAGTGGTCAGCAGAATAAGCTGACGAGATGAGACTGGGAGGAATGTCCATAATTAGATTTATAGTAGGAGTGTGTATCTGAAAAAACACCAAGTTTAAAAGCACAACACGAGCAGAGTGGATGGGTGGGAAAAATCAAATGCAGACAGAGATCAGCAATACTTAGACAGAGAGCAACAAGTTGCATAGCACTACAGTTAAAGATGCCACTAAATGGTTGTAGTTAAATGAGGAATGCTATTTCTCAACTCCTCCTACTAATTAGCTGGATTTTATTCCCTGTCTGCAAAAAAACTCTTTTCTAACTGACCCTAGCCAAGACCTCTTAAAACTAAAACAAAACAAAATGCAGTATAAGAGTAAATATTAAAGATACTGGAAGAAACCAAATCTTAGATGAATAACTCCAATACAAAGTCAAATGCAGACAGAGATCAGCAATACTTAGGCAAAGAAAAGCAAGTCGCACTTTGGACAGGTCATTACTTATTATTTATGGTGTGTGTATGACTTTTTGATACTTCTTCCACTGCTATGGCTATGGGTACTGTTTTGTGGAGGTTTACATGACTGCATTCCCAGAACCTCCCAGATGAAAAATGAGATTTAAATTCTCCCTTGGAGAGAGCTTTATGGTTTGGGCTGTCTGCTGCAGAGGTGATCAAAAAGTGTGATGAAATGGTCAAGTTGATCGAGGAAATATTTTTCAGCCCTTTTTTTCTAAAATTTCCAAGGGATTTTCCAAGGGATTTCCTATCTCATCATCCAGTTTTGGCAAAAAACAGAATAACCAGTTTCAGGAAGATAACTGTAAACAGTTGCTTAAGAAGAAATGGCAAGTTGGTTCCTAAAATAAGTCTCATACCTCTCAAAACCAAGGACAGTCCAATAAGTCTAAATGACTATTCAAGAGACCTTGTGAACCCCTCTCAACCTGGACCCTATTTTCTTCCGGAAAGTCTGAATATCCATTTTTCTGTTTGGCAAGAGATAGTTTCTTCCTTTCTAGTGGGTCATTCCTCATTCTTTAGATCACACTTTTTTGTTTCTACCAGTTCTTTATGACATGCTGTCCCAAGGAGTTATAAAACCAATTCCTCTTTCCCAGGTTAGGGAGGATTTTTATTCAAGGATGCTCCTTGTGCCAGTGGAGACCAGTTCTGGATCTTTCAAACCTAAACCTGTTTGTGATAGTGATCGAATTCAAAATGATGCCACTTCACAACCTGTTACATCTTCTTCTCTTTCAAGTGTTCTGGTAACACTAGACTTAAAAGGTGTATATTATCACATCCATATTCATCCAGACTTCAGATGTTTCTTAAGGCTTTGTGTGTCTGGATCACATTATCAAGTTCTCTGCCTTACCCTTTGGGCTATTAACTGCACCATGAGTATTCACAAAGTGTCTAGCTCTAGTTACAGCTCATTGCAGTCTACAGGATGTCCACATTTTCCATATTTAGATGAGTTTTCAAAGTGTCAGGAATCTTTCTCTTGAGTAAGAGATCTCTTACATAAGCTGGAATTTCAAGAGAACATTTAAAAGTCTTTTCTGACTCCTTCATACAAGATTATGTTCCTGGGATGTCAAATAGACATCTCAGTTCAAAGTTCAAAGAGATTTTCTTCCATAGTAAAAATAGATTTATATATAAATGTATTTCTAAGGGTTTCTACTCAGACTTTAGTTACTGCAAGGGATTATCTGAAGATTTGAGTCTCAATTCAATCTAGGATTCTCATGATACCCATAGAAAGACTTGACATGAGTAAGATACAGTGGTATCTGAAATCTTTTTGGTCCTAGCATCAAAATCCTTTATCTTTTCAAATCCCAGAACTGGAGTTTTTCAGAAGAGAAATCTTTTGGTAGCGACACCAGATATCCTTAAATCCAGGTCTCCCCTTCTTCCTCCCTGCTCCAAAGCAGTCTGTCCTTCAGATGCTTTGGACTTTACATAAAGAGTACTTTCAGGAGGGATAAAAGTGCAGGGGGAGTGGGACAACAAGGACAGATGCAAGTAGATAAATATCAAGGAGATGCTTGCACTGATCAAGGCTTTCAACTTTGAAACATCTTTGGTCCCTAGGACCTCTTCAAGTGGTTACAGACAATACTGTAGATCATTGTATGTATTGCACCTAGTCAGCCACTTTAGCTAAATAGCATGTACATATAAGTTACTGAGCACATGCAAGATCAGTACCATTTTAAGGGGTAAAATAAAACATTTCAGAGCTTTACTAGAAAGGCTCACCCAGACTCTGCTACACTTTGCTGTGAGGGAAAGGTTAGTTTGCTTTTTATTTGTTGTATGTTGTATTAGTTTATTGCCTTTTTCTGTTTTGAATACTGTGATTTGTTTTCTTTACCTTGTGTTTTACTTGTATTCTGCTTTTAACTGCATATTAAAACTTGAAAAGAAACCCACAGCTCTGTCTCTTGTGAGTCAGGCAGAAATTTTTATCCCCACCCTCCCACACGGTTATTGTTGTGTTCTTAAACACCACTGTCTTTCTAGTTGCCTGCCCCTTATGTTAATTTGACCATATATCTCATTTCCTCTCTGCTTTTACTGGCTTGTGAGAGTAAGCACAAAATTATCATTTTGTGAAATCACTCCCCTTCAACTATTTAAATTTATTGACCATCCTATTGTATTCCACAGTACCAGAATACAAACGTGACCACCCCCTTTCAGTCTATCTTGCTGTTTTAAAAATAGTGACTCTCCACTAAAACTTAACTTTTTAGACAGGTGAAACTTAAGTTACCTACTTTCACATCTAACTCATTTAGTGCACACTGAAGTGTTTAGGATAAACCATTTTTTTTCATCTTACATTTAAGCATCTCTGTGACTAGCAATTGCTCTAAAAACCACTGGAAAGCACTAGGAAGCCTTAAACTGATACACACAATCAACTCTCCTTGTTAATAAGGAGAAATTAATCATGGGCACTAAACAACCTATAATTGCAAAGTACCTTGTTAAGGTAAGGGATAACAGCTCTTGTACTTTACAAAAAAAAGCACCAAAGCAGGCATGTTCAAGGGTCAGCTTTCAGTGATTTCTCTTGTCCACCTGGTGGATCTGGGCATACTGGGGCAATGCAGCAATTCCCTCGTGTACACAAACAACCCTCTCCTCCTAACACCCAACACTACAACCTGCGAGAGATGCACTTACATACCTAAACTGGAAGCATAGCTCTCTCTACCCAAGATTGTGCTAGACAGTCAAGAGGAGAAGGTTAACACCCGCACTACACCTCAAGCAACATATAGCCCTTCTAAACCCAAACCACCAACACCCTCACATAGCAATACTAAACCCTCATATGCAGAGGCCTTTAACAGTAACCTGCCCAAGCAACAAGGACCTCTGAAGCTGAAACACAAACAAACACCAACCACAACCAAAGTGTCACATAGCTCACAACACCAGTGTGCCACCCAACAATAGCCCCTAAGGCAAGACAATGGACCCTACACTTTAGTCATAGGTGACTCTATAGTCAGGCACACTGCTGTCCCACTCACCAGGCTGAACAAGGAGAAAATTACAGTCAGCTGCCTGTCGGGTAGGATCTGCCACATGATGCATGCACTCAAGTCACTCCACAACAAGTACAAATATGACTCTGTCACTGTCCATGTTGGAGTGAATGACTTGTGACATACCTCCCTGGACTACAAAGGAGACATGGAAGGGCTCTCGGATCATGTGGCCCAGGCAGGTATGACCCTAGCCCTGAGTAGCATCCTGCCTTCCCCGAGAATTATAAACCAAAAACCAAACGAAAGAAAAAGGAACCGACAAGGGTACTGGAGGACTGAAACCACCACAAAAACAAATTTGACCTAGGTTTCATCTTTATTTAGACTTCTTCAGAAACAGGACAAACTGATTGACTTCAACAACTGGCTAAGCTTCTGGTGTCATTCAAAGTGGATCTAGTATCTGTCTGCCTGGGACGACATGATCGACAGACCACGATGCTTTGTCAGAGATGGTCTGCACCTGTCACCCCTGGACTTCAGGTTACTGGCTAAGGATGTTGCCACCCCTATAGTGCCTTTTATAGGCAAAGTTCAAAGGACAAAACCACCACTGTAACAAGTTTAAGCATGTAAATTCTGAAGGTAATGCTACTCAATGCTAGTAGTCTAAACCTCAAAATGCACTCTCTAGAGGCACTCCTAAAAATGGAGAACATTGGTATCTGAGTTGTAACTGAGACCTGGTTCAAGGCTCCAGACAGAACCCCTGCAATACCAGGCTACACCTCTTACCAAACTTTTCGGCCACCAAACCAGGACCGAAACACTAAAGGTGGAAAATATTAAGATACAATCTAACACCCTAATACTGGGTGATTTGTAATTACCCTGCCATTAACTGGGAAAACTACTTGTGTACCAACACCTTTGCCCAACGGTTCTTGGAATTCATAAATTCCAATGCCTGGATCAACTAATCCATAGTCCCACAAGGGTCTCCAATATCCTAGACCTGGTCATTACCAACATGGGAAATCTATGCTCTACACCTATGGTCACCCCCTCGTTGGTCAGGTCTCACCATAAGCTAATCACCCTTGACATCCACATCCCTCCCCCAATCCCCAGTAAGGAAACCTCCATAAAAAACTTCTCCAAAGCCAAATTCATGCTACTCAAGTCAGATGTGACAAACTTCATGACACCCATGCAGATGGGAACTGAAAGTTTGATTGCTGAATCCTACACTAAGGCACTGTATGAGCACATCCACTCCTTCATGAATCGTGCCATCCCAGATAGAACCAAGATGCTCTCCTCCAAAAAAGGAAGCCAATCTGGTAGTCCCCTGCCATAAACAAACTTTACAACAAAAGGAAGAAACTATTGCAGAAAAGAGGAAAATCCCAGGATGCAAAAAAACTCCATTACCAGCCTCAGTAAGAAGCTGAGATCCCTCATAAAATCCTCCAAAGCTAGTTACGAAAATAAAATTGCCAAAGATTCCAAAGAAAACCACAAGGCATTCTATAGCTATGTCAAGAATCTAAATGGCAATGCTCAGATCTGCTCTGATCTTCAACAGAATGGCATTAAATATACTGATCCTAAGGAAATTGCTAATATCCTGGCAGATCGTTTCAGTGCCAACTTCACCTCCCTCTCACCCCCTAAAAGGCCCATCTCAGTACAGAAAGATTGCCAAATTCTGGTAATAATGGCCACACAGGTAAAAACCGCACTCTCCAATGCTAAGTATACAGCATCCATGGGACCAGACGACTCCCAGGCTGTGTACTACATGAACTACAAAATGAACTGGCACCTCACCTAAGTGTCATGTTTAATCATAGCCTCACCTCAGGATTCATGCTCACTGAGTGGCGCACAGCTACAGTTATCCCACTCCCCCAGGGGGATCCACCTTATATCCTGGGAACTACCAACCCATCAGTCTAATGAGCCTAATCTGCAAGCCCATGGAACGTGTTATCATGGAACTTATAAACAAAGACATTGGCAACCTTCAAACACTGGACCCCATCCAGTTTGGGTTTGTGAAGGGCCGATCTTGTCTCCGGAACCTGATTGACTTCTTTGAATCAGTCTCTAGAGCTGTGGACGAGAGTAAGGTAGTCCACACAGCCTATCTGGACCTCGCCAAGGCCTTCGATACCATCCCCTACTCTGGAATCATAGATAAACTTACTAAGCTGGGCATTAATCCCTATGTCACTTGATGGGTTGCCAACTGGATTACTGACAGAACCCAGATTGTAAAAGTAGCCGACTCCAAATCCAGCTCCAGACAAGTGACAAGTGGAGTACCTCAGGGTTCAGACCTGGGACCACTCTTGTTTGGCATCTACTTCTCTGAAGTACAGGCCAGCAATAAGGGACTCTGGCTAATAAAGCTTGCAGATGACTGCAAACTGGGAGCCATTATTGAATCCCCAAATGATGTGACTATTCTACAAAAGAGCCTTATAGAAACAGATGCTTGGTGCCAGAGCCATAGGCTCAAGCTCAATGCCAAGAAATGTATAGTTATTCCCTTTGGGAAAAAACATTTACCTGTGAATTACCACATAGGTGGCAGTACACTAAACACCAAAAGTGTGATAAGAAACTTAGGGACACAGGTGGACAGTAGTCTCACCTTCGGTAACCACATCATCACAACAGTCAGAAAATCCTTCTATGTGGCACACCTCATCACTAAGGGCTTTTCATCCAGAAAAAAGGAGGTCATTGTCCCACAGTACTCATCCCTCATTAGACCCATTATAGAATACAATGCCCCATTTGGTATGTACCTCTTAAGACATCTGCAACAACCGGAAATGCCACAGAAATATCTCACTAAAAGAATCACAGGCCTAAAGCAGATGCCCTATGCTGACCATCTAAAAAAACTCCAGCTATACTCTGTCGCATATCGTCTACTCAGAGGTAATCTCTGCTTAACACACAAGGCCATGTCAACCCAAAGCTGTTGGACATGCTCCACTTAAAGAAATCCCAATCCCTCAGAGCCACTTGCTCTAGGGATCTAAACCTTGTCATCACAATGAACAAAACATGCTGGAGGGATAGGTTCCTGACCCAGAGACTCCCCAGACTCTGGAATAGACTGCCCATACATGTCAAACAGAGTGCCTCTTTGGCTCTCTTCAAAAGGAACCTTGACAACTGGATGGGAGATAGAAAATTCACCCCGGGGATCACGTCAGTCACCCTGCTAGACAGGGGTCCCGAGAAGTAAATATTGTGGAAAGAAATAGCCAAGGAATTATTATGGCTAGGCTTGTATAGACCCTAGGGCCGATAGCCTAGTACCAACCTATGAACTTATGAACCTATGAACCTATAGGCCAACAAAACAAGAACAGGAATCCTTCACCAAAGGTGCTGCCCAAATAAAACAAATCTGTGGCAAATAAGTAAAGGCAGAAAATCCACCAGGCTGAGTACGTAAAAAACTTTAATAAAACCACATGTAAAAGCAAAATAACAGTATCATGAGCACTTTTGGTTCTAAGGCCTTCATCAGATAAAACCCATCAAAAACTCATCGCATTTATACTAAAACCAACCAATAACATCTCAGTACTGTACCCTCCTTCTTTTGAGGGCCATCTTCAATGGCACCACCCCATTCAAACCAGGCATTCTATCAGCTGCTAGTTCTATCCATTTCAATTCACTGAATTTAGTACAATTAATCAAATCCCCTCCCCTGATTTCACATTTCATAGTCTGTAAAACCATAAACTTAAAAACATGGCCTTGTTTATTAAACCCATGCTGATAAAGTGCATTATGCTCATTACTCAATCTAATAGCAGATAAGTGTTTCAAAATTCTGATTTGAGGGTACAGTACTGAGATCTTATTGGTTGGTTTTATTTTGCTTTTACATGTGGTTTTATTACAGTTTTTTATGTACTCAGCCTGGTGGATTTTCTGCCTTTACTTATTTGCTACATTTTGTATAGGCAGTGAGAGTGAATGCAAGCATGAATGGGGATGCACATGCGAGTGTGTTTGAAGTAACAAGTCAGTCAGTTAGTTTATAAAGTTCAAACTATATGTTCCAGTTACAGCTCCTGATATGTTTATGTACAATGAATGACTTGAAGGAATACTCAGCTTCAATGTCTCATTTGAATACATGTGACGTGTAACAAATACCACTGTCATGTAGTACATCAACAAGCAAGAGGGAACCAGGTCATGCCCCCTTTGCAGAATAGACTTGTTAGCTTGAGATATAGCTTCAAAACACAGTCTCACTCTACTGGCATCCTACATTCAATTTGAGCAAAACTGTGTGGCAGACAAGCTGAGCAGGAACAGGACAGAGCCTCACAAATTTAAACTAGACCAGGGGTTCTTCTCATATTTGATCCAGCTGTAGGAAGTTTGTCAAGTAGACCTCTTTGCCTCCTTTCTGAGCAATCAACTATCAAGATTCTGTTCCAGGAGTCTGTGCAAGAAGGCCTAGAAGCAGATGCATTTTCTTTTCTTTGGACAGTAAATGTTTCTGTGTGCTTTTCCACCCTTTCCACTAATATCTAGGATACTTGTGAAGATTCAGAAGGAATCCCCCAAAGATCATTGTGGTGACTCCCTTCTGGCTCAGGCAACCATGGGTCTCCCTTCTTTTGGAAATGGCCAGGAGCAACTACTGCAAGCTTTCTCACAGACTGGTTCCACTCATACAAGAACAGGGGTGTTTGATACCTCCTGGCATCAATCAACTTCAACAGACTGCCTGAATTATAGGGTCTTAATTCTTTTTAGTCACCTGTTTACTGAGGATGTGCAGCAGGTACTAATGGAGACAAGAGTGCCTGCTATTAGAAAATGATATGTTATTAAATTGAAAATGGTTTCTAATTGGTGCCAAGTACATACCAAGTATCCAATCAGGGCTAGTTGTTCTCTGTTTCTACAATATTTGTGTGAGTTACTATCCTATGGCCTTCCTCATTCCTCTGTCAAGGTTAATTTATCGGCCATTTCAGCATATCTGCCCATGGATCCTCCTCTTTCAATGCAGTCAAATGTCAAAATGTTTTTGAAAGGTGTTTTGCATGGCGGTCCCTCCTTGTTATCTTAATTTTGTGTTAGAGAATCTAATACTTGCACCATTTGAACTAGCTAATCTGGTTTGGGGTTCTTAAAATGGAAAATACTTTTAATGATTGCTCTGACATCTGTAAGAAATGTATCCGAGTTGCAAGATTTTATGGGGAGTTAACCTTATCTCCATTTCCATAGGGACAGGTTTTATCTGAGAACTAATTCTTCTTTTATTTCTAAAGTGGTATCCAAGTTTGCTTTAAGCCAAACTATCCATCTCTACATTTTCTTTCCTGAACCTAAAAATGAAGGAGAAAGGATACTCCATATCTTGGATGTCCACAGACAACTCTGGTATTATCTTGACAGAAATAAATCTTTCAGAGCTTTAGATCATTTGTTCATTTCTTGTGAAGGTAAGAAGGGATGACTTGTGTCAAAAGAGACTATTTCAAATTGGTTGTCTAAGGCTATAACATTTTGTTATACTTGCCATAATAAAACTATTTCAAGGAGGGCAAAGTCCACTCTACCAGGGCCTTGGCTTCATCTATGGCTTTTTAGAAAGGGTTGGATTCTAAAAGTATTCTAGAAGCTGTTACTTGGTCCTCTATACATACTTTTACAAAACAGTATAAGCTTGATTCCTTCTCTAAGTCCAGATCAAGGTTTGCTAGGACAATTCTCCATGGGCTCCTGGACTCTTCTCCTTCTACCTCTCCAATGTAGTTAGCTAAGGTAATCTACCCATTTTGCTAAAAATTTATTGCAGCAGTGATCAATATGATAAATATGGTACAGCTATGTAACTAAAACTTGCCATGAAAGTAGATGTTTGAATGATTACTGCAGAAGTAGCCTCTCCTTCCCTCCCTTTTTATGTGCTCTGTTTGCTAGGATGTAGACATTTTTTTGTTGTTGTTCTTAGCATTGTCCTTTCAGGGCTCAGCCTCCCTCTCTACAGTGGTAGGAAATCTCGGAAAGGCTCCATACCCAAACTTGTCTTTTAGTCAGCTCAGCTTGAGCTGTCTGGAAATTTGGGCATGTGGAAGGTGCCATA
This sequence comes from Protopterus annectens, assembly GCF_019279795.1. Taxonomy (NCBI): domain Eukaryota; kingdom Metazoa; phylum Chordata; order Ceratodontiformes; family Protopteridae; genus Protopterus; species Protopterus annectens. The sequence goes on from NC_056733.1 coordinate 531,753,285, forward strand.
AAGCTTTGGAAGTTGGCCAGCTGTTATATCCCCGGCAGGATATACCTCACATAACTAAGACTACTGTAGCAGTGATCTGATCATTGGAACATCTGCTGATATGTTAAGTTTTACTTGCATGGATATAGTTTGTCTTGTACTACAGTCAGGGAAAGATCTCTTCAGATGCTCTTCTCCTGATGATTTAAGCTGAAGAGTTCAGATAAGAAACTCCTTTTATTTTTTTCTCCCTCTGATTTTCTCTGTCAGCGCTTTTCTGATTATTTGCTTATTTTTCTTGTAAAAAATAAATGGAATATTTTTAGTGTGTTTATACTACACTGTTAGCCTTATACATTACTTTCTTGTTATCATAATTCTGACTTTTACTGTGGGTTTTAACCATTTATGGTGTTTTATAGCTTTTTCTTTATGTTGAAGAAAGTTATTTTGATTGCCTTGTGCTACCAGCATAGTGAGTAATTTGTGCCTATTATTTCAGTTGATTAGAAGCTTATTTTGAAAGTTTTGACAGGAAAACTTGAAGTCTTCAATATTTTTTTCAGTTGGACTATAATTATTTAATGTCTTGGTACACATTTACAGCATTTTAAACATTTTTTTTTTCATTTAAGTCATGATTTGGCTACTGTTTTGCTTGTAAAACATTTCTGACAGGAAATTTTCTTAAATGTAGATTTAATTCCTTGTGTAAGGTGTGGAATCATTAGTATTTGATATGATTATGTAGATTATTGATTATGTGATTATGTAGATTTACAACTTGTTAAACCATTGTCTTGTTTAAATCACAGTTTTGGCACCATTTTATTAATGTGGCCTTTCTGAAACAAATTTTATTTAATATTATACTTAATTCCTGGTCTGAGGTCATTTTAGATGTTTTTTATTTGTGTTAGGCTGACAGTAGCTTTATTTATTTATTTGTATTGGGTGCCCAGATTATGTGTTTATTGTGCTTGTTACTGACTTACTGAAATTGCTGTATTTTTCTCAATACAGTATTCAGTAGATTTTTTCCCTATAAAAATAGACTTCAGGTTTGCTATTTTGAGGGAACTTTGTGAGATTTTTCCATTTGGTACTGGATCAGCCATGCGATATTGATCTAGCATGTTCTTTGCCCCCATAGATTCAGATACAGTCCCCCCCAACTATCTTCCCCATCTGCACCTAAAAAAAAAACATAAAAATAAATTAAAACATATGCATCAGCCTATGGCTTGTGACTCTGCAGTAGCCTTAGCTTTGGGCAGGCTATAGGACCACTTGTCTTTTTTTATCTTCAGGTCTCTTGATGTGGCTGCAGTTTCACAGCTATGGATGACACAAGAGTCAGACACATAGTTGTGGGATTAGACACAGCTATATCTGACATGAGTCAGACAAATTCTCTGGGGCTTTACCGTTGCCTGTTGCAGGTATGTGTCTTGGTGCACACACTTTTTAGGTGCAGAGAAAATCTGAGGTGCAGAATTCGTGGTCAGTAATGAAATTTTACACCCCGGGATTTTCCTGCTAGTGTAGTGTCTACTAAGAAGAGACAGATGTCCCACCAGGTGGTGGGACAGCAGTCTTTGGATGACTTTTCACTAGAGATGGTGGTACTGGCTAGATCCATAGTATAATTAGTCAATTATGGGGTGCCAGTAATGCCTGCACTTCCACCACTGGTAAACTAGCTAAGGATCCTCTTTTTCAAAGTGATTCTATGTCTGAGGAATTGGATTCATCTGAGAAAGATCAGTCATTTTCCTGTCATAATGAACAGGTTCAGGTACCTAAACAGATGTTCTACTTTTTTCAGTTGTTGGCTAGATTTAAAGATGTTTACTCTGGGAGCTTCCTTTGCATGCCCTTGAGATTAACAGGGTTTATGATCTCTTGGAGGATAAGGTCCCAGATGTTCAGGCCCCTCCTCCAATTATCCCAGCATTGGAGGATGTCTTCAAGAAAGCCTGTAGTTTCCCTCCTCTCATAGAAGCTTTGCCTAAGAAAATGCTAAAGAAATTGGGTCCGCTCACCCTTACCTGACCTCCAAGTTCCTTTGTCTGCTGAGTCACTTTCTGTGTTCCCCAGCTACAGCCGTTAATAAGAAGACCTTGCGGCTTCTAAACCTGTTCCTCAAGATAAACTTGGCAAATGGATACCATCCACAAGAAAAAAGCTGGTGCAGTCCAGCACTGTAACCTTCAAACTGTTTAATTACTAGTGTTTTATGTGGAAGTTTGTTTTAAGATGCATGTACAGTTTAGAAAAAATTGCTGCATTGTTGCCAGCAGAACAAAACATCTGCATTAAAGATATTGTCTCCAGTGTATCGCAGGTGTCTAAACATGCATTAAAAAGTGCCTTAGAAGTAGCCAGTACTATGTCTAGAAGTGCAGCATTGTCAGTGGTTAATAGGACATATGGTTGGCTACCCTGAAGAATTTTTCTGATGAACTGAAGAATGAGATTCTGAATGTTCTTCTTGAGCCTGATTGTGTGTTTGGTACGGCAGCTAATCAGATCTTTAAACACTGGGATGACAGAGGTAAATTAATGCACGGAGTTTTGAAAATGTTTAATATTCCCAAATTCTCCTCCTTTAAGCAATATCATTTTCAATGGCCAAACAAATAGAAGTTCTGACCCAACAAAAAATAAGACAATGAAAGGAAAAGGCTACAGGACAGCTCAATTTCCAACTTATGACTATGCCTTGGTGTGGCATTGTTTTTTAGCAACTTTCCTGTCAGATGCCTTATCTCTCAAATTAGCCCTCAACAAAACAGCGTGGCATTCACTGGTTTCTGACAAATGGGTACTAAACATTGTTGGCAGTGGTTACAGATGGCAGTGGAAAAAACATTCACCTCCATTCACGGGTCCCTCCTCATCCTCCAGATCAGACTTCGTTATTCCCACCTATTCTCCAGAAGATGGACTCAGGGGACATAGAATTTGTCTCTCAATCCAGAATTTAACCATTCCTTCCTGCTCCAAGTTCAAGATGCTTAGCCCACTTACAGTGCTTCCCCTGTTGTTTGACAACTGTTATATGGTGACATTGGACTTGAAATATGCCTAGCATTATATTCTGATAGCTCATTGCTTCAAATGGTATCTGAGATCTGTTTTGTCTGATTTACACTATCAGTTTTGTGTATTGCCCTTTGGGCTATCCACTGCACTGCAAGAGTTCACCAAATGCCTTGCTCTTTGTGGCCCACTGTTGGATTTTCAGCAGTCACATCTTTCTGTACTTGGGTGACTTGCAAATTTGTGCAGTGTCTCTTTCCAGGTGTTTGCAATTGATATAGAGGGTTTTGACTCTACTATCCCAGCTACGGTTCAAGTGGAACCTTTGGAAGTCACATCTAACACCCTCACAAAGACTCATCTTTCTGGGGTGCTTGATTAACTCCAATAAGAGGTGGTCTTCTGGAATTCTCCAAGAGGAAAGTTGCCTAGGTGAGACAATTCCTAAAAATTCTTGGACTGATGGCATCCATGATTGTCATGCTACCATTAGCCCAACTTTACATGAGGAAAATTCAATTGTATATCAGAAATTATTGGACCTAGCACCTACATTCCCTGGAATCCCAGTTGCCAGTGCTGCCCTTCCTAAGATGAGAATTACAGTGGTGGAGAAAGCAGTTGAGTATTAATCCAGGCTTCTATTCTCCCCTCTGGTACCAGTACAATCTATCCCTATTTGTCTGACTTTGTATGTGGACCTGTGTCAATGGGGATAAAAATGTAAGCAACTTGGTAGCCCAAGGAAGTACAGAAATATATGAGTATAAAGGAGATTTTGGCAGCGATTCACATCTTGAAAATCTTTTAGCACCTATGGACAACATCACAGTGATGTGGTACCTCAACAAGCGAGGGGATATGAGGTCTTACCCTCTGTGCTGGTAGACAATGTTAGACTGGGAGCAGGCTTCTCTGTATTATCTGATTTTAAGACATCGTACATGCCATCAGAGCAAAATATTGTAGCAGACAGACTGAGCAGATCCTCGGCAGACCCACACAAGTGAAAGATTGAGGGAGTGGTGTTCTAGGATCTATTACATATGTGGGGAACACCTCATGTATATCTGTTTACCTCCTTTCAAAACAGAGAGCTGGAGAAATTCTGTTCCAGACATCCTTGCAGCCATGCTTGGAGGACAGATGTATTTTTGTTCTCTTGGGCATTAATGTTCCTACATGCGTTTCCACCCTTTCCACTAATTCATACAGTATTTATGAAAGTTCAAACAGAAATGCCAAAGAATATTGTGGTAATCCCATATTGGTGCTGGAAATCTTGGTTCTTTCTGTTATTGGTACTGGCCAAGGACAATTACCACAAACTTCCCAACACACTGGATCTGCTCACACAGTCTTAGGGGAGAAACTTAAATTAACAACCAAGATTTATTTTTGACTCTATATAGGCACTTGTTTTATGAGAATGTGCAGCAGGTGTTAAAGGAGACCTGAAAATCTTATGTTTACAAATGGATGAGATTTTCTATGTGGTGCCTAAATGGAAACAGACTGTTCCATGAGGTTAATATTCCTTTGGTCTTGAAATATTTGTGTGAACTTCTTCAGGGTGTTCTGTTGTATGTGTCCATTAAGGTACATTTAGCACACATCTCCACTTGTCTGTCAATGGATCCCCCTCTTTCCTCTTTTCTTTTGGTAAAACAGTTTATGAAAGGAATTTTGCAAATGACACCCCTTGCAAGCAAATTCTGCCTTTATGGGACCTAAATTATGCTCATGAAAAATTGACCTTACAACCTTTTGAACTGGTAGTGCACACTGATCTCAAGGTCATAAAGTGAAAAAACAGTTCTACTTATTGATCTGACATCACATAGTGAGTTTTGAGCTGCAAGTTCTCATGGTGGGACAACCTTTTCTTATTTTTCACAGGGACAAGGTTGTTTTACACACTAATCCTCCTTTCATGCTGAAAGTGGTCTCAGTGTTCACTCTAAATCTCTCTATTGGTATCCCTCTTTTCTTTTTAGAACTTAAGAATGAAGGGATGAGGATTCTTCAAACCTTGGAGGTGCATAGGCAGCTCATGTACTACCTTGATAGAACAAAGTCCTTTAGGAAGGTCAAAAGGCTTTTTATTTCCTTTTATGGGGCAATGAAGGTCAACCTGTATCTAAGCAAACCACGGCATGATGGTTGTCCTCTGGTAAAACTTTTTGTTACACCCATCATGGCAATGTGAATCATGGCAAGGTAAAAACACATGCCACCATGGCCTTTTCCTCTTCAGTAGATTATTGGAAAAGAGTGGACTCTAGAAGAAGTCTAGAGACAGCAGCTTGGTCTTTCATCCATACCTTCATGAAGCACTATATACTGGATGCTTTTTCTAGATCCACAGCAGACTTCAAGAGGACTATTCTCCAGGGGTTCCTGGACTCTTATCCTTCCTCTTCTCAGGTTGGGTAAGCTTTGGTAATCTACCCCTATGCCAGTAAAGCAGTGTGTTTGTTGAAAACAGTACAGTTGCATAAGTTACACTTACCTGTAATGGTAGATATTTGTAAACTACAGAAAGGCACAGTAAGAAGGATTGCAATGATTTCTATTGAAAAAGTTTTATTGAGATCACACAGTACACTAAAACATAAAACGCTTAACAAGTCACTGCATTTTTCATCCAATATAGACGCTTTATGCTAAATGTTTTATGTTTTTAGTGTGCTGTGTGATCGTAATAAAACCTTTTCTATAGAAATGATTGCGGTCCTTCTTACTGTGCCTTTCTGTGGTTTAAAGTTTTGATTTTGGTACTGGTGCTCCGTTTTATTTTGGTTAAAAGTAGATAATTGAAGAACACACTGCTTTATTAGCAGTACCCACCCACCATCACCCTTTTTTTGGCTTAGATAGTTGGTTGTTGGAATTGTTAGCAAGTGTTTTTTGTTCAGTAATCTTTTTTAGTGCGTGTGTGTGTGTGTGTGTGTGTGTGTGTGTGTGTGTGTGTGTGTGTGCACGTGTGTGTTTTTGGAGTTTGGTTTGGAATAGTAGTTGTTTGCAAACTTGTCTTTCCATCTGCTCTTCCTATTGGACCCTTTAAAACTGAATGGGTCCTGTCCTCGTCATGCCATGTGATTGGCCCTTTACTCTAATATGACAAGTAGTGGAAGGAGTTCTGAGCTTTTCAGACTGCCAGCGGGAGGGTATCATGGCACTACTACCCATAGGCCAGTAAGGTTGTGTGTCCTATAAAATATCTACTGTTACTGATAAGTGAAATGTATGCAACTGTATTTTAACTTTTTTTCTTGCATTATATAACTGTAGTTAACTCAACAGTTTAATGAAGAGTTATGTGATTTTAAAATGCTACTATTTACTGCATTTCTGCTGTCTGGCTAAGTCATTAGTAATTCAGTCTGCACCTATGTTCACTGTAAATGTTGCTATTACTCAAGAACTTCTAATTTTATTAATTGCTGGTTGTAATTTTCTTAGTATTGTTAACCTAAATGTCTGATTTAGCTACTTTTATCTGTCACCTGCTAAAAAAAATCTCCAGGTATTCTGCTTAATTTGCTATATTTGCTCTTATCCCTCTCAGCTATCCCCTTTTTTATCAATTTCTTGTTACAGCACTTAAGCCTAACTTCTACCACTAAGTGCTCTAATTATTATTAGCTGTATCAGAGGCATAACTATGGTGGATGGAATCAGTACAACTTTCCAGAAGTAAGCTGTTAGGAAGCATTGTGCTCTAGTGCCAGTTGTGTTGGAGTGGAGAACTGACACTGCTTGTTGAAGCTGTGAAGATATTGTAGCTTCAGTAAGTGAATGCTGATATAGCATTCACAGGCAGGCTAAAGCACTCATTGTGCCGTGGTAACTGTAGCAAGGTGCAGGTTACATTGTGGAAAGCAGCTTGCTACAATTACAACAGGGGACAAGACACATTTTACCCCTTTTACTTTGAAAAGATTGTTTTTTGCTTCTCAAGTTTGAGATGAGAGGAGCAAGTTTGGAGAATTGCATAGAATGCCAGAAGAGCTAGTCATGTTTTCTGAACTGTGTTTCATGTCTGTTTCTACTCAGGTAGTAGATTCAATCTAGTCTTTTACAGCTCTTGTTATATTATTGATAATTATTGTATAACTAATACATTTATTTATTTATTTTATATTAGATGTGTTAAACACCACACAGTTCTGTAACTAATGCACTTCAATTAAACTGTCATTATGGAGCCCAGCTTGGTAATTGCCGTTTTCTATATAGTTTGTTAGTGCTAGGTTTGAAGCCATGTAACAAATGTCTCATGTTTACTGACAATCTATTACTGCTAGGTCTTTTATATTCACCTGTGAGACATGCAATTACTTAGCTGAAAGCTCTTATTTCCACTCCACTCACTGTCCGTAACCAGCAGCATTACATCAAATCAGCATAAACTGAGGTATTTAAAGAATCCATGTTTAAGCTTCTAATGCACGTACCTAGCAAACCTTACCTGCCTAGGCATACTCCAGTACGTTTACCCACACCTGCACCTTCACAGATCTCTACTGTGACACACCGTGACTGCAAGCCCATGCCTCCTAAGGTCACCTAGGCCTGCAGACAACAGGAAAGGCATTGTCATCGGCGATTCTGGTGTCACCAGCCACTGACACTGTACTCACCAGACAGGATAAAGAGAGTGGAAGAGTAAGCTGTCTGTCTGCTGATAGAATAAGAGGCTAAGTACTCTCAGCTCTCTTCACCACCCCGTATATGCAGGTCTATATTACGATGTCGACAGGGCTGTTCATCGAATGCCCTTACATTGACACATATCCACTGAAATACCAAAACTTCGAATGGCCACAAGAGCGATTTTTTTCCCTGGGAAAAAAAATCACTTGACCAACAATAAACAAAACAAACCGTCAGACACAATCAAGTGGGGGGCTTCAACACCCACACCCTCCTACCTAAATATACCGAGATCGCACTACAGTGGAGGAAAGGGCAAATTCCTGACAACAGCCAAGCAATTTTTTCCCCTGGGAAAAAATTAACTTATGTAGTCATTTGAAATTTTGGTATTTCGGTGGATATGTGTCGATAAAAGGGCGTTCAATGAACAGCCCTTTCAAAAAGGTAATATAGACCCAGATATGCATACATCTTGCATTTGCTCAGTGGAGGGGTGAATACCCTTAGGTGCTCTACCCCCTGGGAGATGTAGAAAACTATAACTGAGCTATTTGTTGCTTATGAGAAAGTTAAGTTACTGGTACTGACTAGCTTACTACCTTCTGCGAAGATATGTGAAGGCTGCCAGCCTAGCCAGATAGAATTTTGTAGATAATTCTGTCATTTGTAAATTTTAATGTAAGCCACAGGCTTGTTCTCTTAAATGTGGAAAGACTACATTGGATATTGAACTGTAAAAATGTAACAACAGTGCACTCTGCTGTAAGAAAGCTAAGTCAAGCATTTTATGACTGTCTTTGATGTCAAAATTCGGAGCCGATATGTCTAGAGGGAGGCATCCTGCCTATTGTTTTAAGACCAGAGTTAATGGCTAGAATTTGCATGTATAAATGTCCTTTATTGCTCTGGTTTCTGACCAGGAGTAAAGAATGTAAATGTAGTTTCTGTTAGCCTGGGAACACCAGAGAAGTGTGAAGAATGATGTCATGTGAAGCAGCTCTGTGTTATCAATTTAAAGAGAGAGAATCAGAGAGCTCAGGGCATTTGTCTTGAGGACATCCAACATCACCAGCACTGCCTGTTTCTATATGTAAGTTATTTACAACTGTGTTTTCTCTTAGATTTAGCTAGGAAGTAGGAAGATTAGACTAGTTTGTTTTTCTGTGATGTCAGAACTTTTGCCACTGCATTATTTTAAGTATATCTCTGTGATCTCTGAGCTCTTGACTAGCACAGTGTAGTAAGATGGACTGTCCTGTGTTTCTATTATTTATTATTAAATATTTTTTAAACCTTTCAACTGTGGCTATATTGTGTAGAGATAATTTAAGCTCTAAGAGTAAATTGCATGTATATAGTGATGCCATACCAAGTCACTCCAAATAAGTCTTGACTATTAGGTCACACTTACCATTTGGATAATAATATTGCACAATAATAATTGGACACCCTTTTATGGGCCTTTGAGTACCTGATAAATATTAGTGGGTGGTGGCAGCTGGTACTACCTTTTAGACTGGGCAGAAAAGGGGCACAGCTGGAGAGCCTGTCAGCCTTCCCCAGAAGTGTATGTGTGGTTGTATATAACTCTTATCTCAAAGTGTGTGTGTCAGCTACTTGGGCAGGGACATGAAGCACTGGTTGGACAGAATGGGTACTGGAGGTTTATGCTTGCCCACTAGGCTGAGATCTGGACCCTATAGCTGTGCCAGTGGGGAGTCTTATTGGGGACCTGGAGAGAAAGTGAGAGACCAGTCCCAGACTGACTGTGATCTTTGTGTGCTCTTAAGGGAAATTGTACTTTACTGTGTGCGTATTTATTATTCTTTCCCTATATGGACTCCCCCCACTGGTGTTAGTGGTGAGGATTGAGGCTCCTTGATTGCTGGGCCAGGGCACTGGTGTCACATATTAATTGTTTGGCAGTGGTGGGATATCCGCACCACATATTAATTGGTTGGCAAATACTAATTGGCTTGTAGTGGTGTGGGTAGAGTGAATTCCTGTAGCTTGTGTACAGTGATCACTGAAGGTGTTTTGTACTCTAAATCAGCCATGCAGTGAATACTCAGAGTTCACATCACAATTGTTTTATTTCTTCTGTTAGCTTAGTTAGTCAGGAAGAGCAGACAGCATGTTAGCAGAGGAGTATGGAAAGCTGACAAGGAGCCAGCTGGCTGAGATGTGCCGGGCTAGGGGACTGGTGCCTGGAAACCTGACTAAGGCAGACATCATTGCAGCTTTGGTCACAGCTGCATCAGAAAACAACAACCAGGAGGACAATCTGACTGGCAGTGGGGATGTAGCACACTCAGATAATGGACAGCACAACCTTTCTGCAGAGGACTTAAAAATCCATCTGGAGCTAAAGAGACTTGAGTTGGAGGCCAGGCATTTGGGAATAGAAGCAGCTGAGAGACTGAGATGTCTGCAGGCTGAGGAGAATGAGAAACTGCTATGCCTGGAAGCTGAGGAAAAGGAGAGGCAGAGGCAGCATGAGAGGGAGATGCTGACTCTTTGCCAAAGTCATGGAGGTAATGGGGAAGGGAGTAACTGGACCCCAGAAGCACAAATGGTCAGTAAATTACTTCCACAATTTAAAGAGGGGGATCATTTTGATAGTTGTATTCATATGTTTGAGAGGGTATGTAAACAGTATGATGTTGACCAAAGGCTCTGGGTACTGTTCCTGACCCCCTTACTCCGTGGTAAAGCTGTAACTGTGTTGTTTAAACTTGCTGACTATGAATATTTTGATTATACTGCTGTTAAAAATCACTTGTTAGAATGCTTTAAGCTAACATCTGAAACTTATAGGAGAATGTTTCGTGAGCATAGACGCAAGGCAGATGAAAGTGTGTGTGAATATGTTGCTGAACTGATCACTTATTTTCATAGGTGGGTGAGTGGATGTCAGGTCACCACTTTTGAAGGACTGGCAGACCTTTTGGTGAGGGAACAAGCCCTTAGCACCTTGTCTGAGGACATGAGGATCTGGTTAGCTGATAGACAATGTGCTACTTTAGATGAGTTGGGGAAGAAGGGAGACCTATATCTAGCAAGCAGGGCATCTATGCACAGGAAAGGGACCCCAGTACTGCTCATGGGTCTAAAGGAACCCATAGTGGGCAGCACAGACTGCCCCAACAGAATCTGCCAGTAGCAGGGGAAGCCACTAGTCCAGGTAGATGTCCAGGACCTATGGTTAAATGTTTTGAATGCAACCAGTGGGGCCATGTGGCATGCAGATGTCCACGGAGGCAAGGTGGGGAACAAAAGCTGAGAGGGCCAGTAAGTGGGGAAAGACAAAATGCCAATAGTAGGTTGTCTTGAGACAACAAGGGTACCGAACTACCATCCTGCAGATGTCCTGATAGGGAAGGATTTGGATGAGGCAGTACCATGTGCTCATGCAGTTACACACAGTCAGGCTTGGAGACAAGCATGTGGGTCTGGTAGCCTGGGCAAGACCCAGACAGACTGCATACCTGCAGCCAGGACTGATGAGGTGGTTACTTCAGGGAGAGAGATACTCTGTAGCAGTGAGACTGAATGTGAGCCACAGCTGCTTGTGTGTACTGATGTTCCCTTGGACAGAGTGACTTCAAAGGTAGAGGTGAGTAGTAGTACCCAGGCTGACAATGAGGCACCACTGTGAGAGGATGCCAGACTTCCTGTGGAAGGGGAGCTGGGAAGGGTTACAAAGAGAGAGTTGAGACAGGCTCAGCTCTCAGACCCTACATTGCAATGTCTGAAGCAGGAAGCTATGGAGGCACCTAATTCTTAAGGGAAGGGGGGATCTGTATACTGGGACAAAGGGTTACTATATAGAGAGTGGACCCCTGAGGGAGGGCTAGAAGGTGAGAGAGTACAGCAGTTGGTAGTGCCTAGAGCCTACTATCTGGTGCTTCTTGCCATAGCCCATGATATTCCTTTTGCAGATCATATGGGCATAAAACATACTAAGAGACGTATTATGCAGAACTTCTATTGGCCTGGAATTTCCAGAGATGTAACAGGGTACTGCAGGACCTGTGAGCAGTGCCAAAAGGTAGGCAAGGCAGGACACAAGGTGAGAGCTCCTTTGATGCCTTTGCCTGTGACTGAGGAGCCATTTTAGAGGGTATCTATGGATATTGTGGGGCTTCTGAGTACCCCAAGTTCCACAGGGAAACAGTATATCCTAGTGGTAGTGGATTATGCTACACGATACCCTGAGGCAGTGGCTCTGTCCTCCACTGAGGCAGAAAAGGTGGCAAATACTTTGTTAAAGATTTTCAGCATGGTAGGTTTCCCAAAAGAAATACTGACTGACAGAGGTGCCAATTTCATGTCAGACCTGCTGGCTTTTCTGTGGAAGTCCTGTGGGGTGAAGCACCTGAAGACCACCCCTACCATCCCTAGACTAATTGTCTTATTGAGAGGTTAAACTCTACGATCAAGTTCATGCTATGGGCATTTGCAGACCAGTTTATGAGGCAGTGGGACAAATATTTGTCCCATCTGTTGTTTGCTTGCAGAGAGGTTCCCCAGGAATCCACATGTTTTTCACCCTTTGAGTTGCTGTATGGGCATAGGGTGAGGGGACCTCTAGAGTTAATTTGTGATGAGTGGGAAGATGAGTGTGAACCTCACAAGGAGTGTGTTGTGGCATATGTCTTAAACCTCAGGGCAAGGCTCAGGGAACTCATGGGCTTGGTCCAGAAGAACCTGGCAGAAGCCCAACAACAGAAAAAGGTGTGGTATGACAGGAATGCTCAAGCTAGAGAGTATGCTGTGGGGCAGCAGGTAATGGTTCTCATTCCTGTCAGACACAACATGCTGCAAGCAGCTTGGGAGGGACCCTACAAGGTGGTAAGAAAGGTAAGTGATGTTAAATACATGGTAGAACTGCTAGGAAGGAGGCAGGGACACAAATTGTGCAATGTAAACATGATAAAACCTTAACATGATAGGCAGGCCCTTGTGTGCGTATTACCTGGGCACATTTTCACAGAAGACAAATATCTTCACTGCATTTTTTTCAAGACAGCATCCATCTTCCTACAGGGCAGGGGGCAGTGGGCAAAGGAAAGAAATTATGAGAGGTAACTGGAACTGACTGTTTGGGTGGATGTCACAAGGACTAAAAATTATGTACAAAAAGAGAGCTAATGGTGCTTATAGTGTATTTCACAAAATCAAGTAATCATCATTAACTACCCAGTAGTACTATAATTCATTTTCACATACTGATCTGAGGGCAGAACTGAACATCAGAGTTGTGAGATATGGTTCTTAAATAAATGACCTAGCATGATGTTACTTTTCATTTTGCAGTTATTTTCACTGGAACTCGTCAGACATTTTATATTCTGATATTTCACAATTACTCCAATCTCATCTGAAAGATTTGTTTCTGTCTCATGAATATAGGCAGGCATATACAGTGCACTCACAGAGTATATGCTTTTCTGAGCATCTATCATAAACAGAGTGCACAGCATGTAGGGTATTGAAGCTAATGTATACAATAGTAACACTCTTCTAAAATGATGTTATAGTAGCTGTAAGGTGCAAAATCTCAAAGTGATATGTATATTTCTGAATTTTTTTAGGGGTAACATAAAAAGAAGTGCAATTATTGAATGTTAGGAGGGATGGCATTATCAGGTTTGAATACAAAATAAACAGTTCTGGCTTCACCTGTGCTATGTACTTTTCCAGCTCTTAAGAGATGAGAGATAGGTGTTGGACTATGGGAGACAGAAAAGTTAGTACTATGTGATGTTATAACATCCCGAAATAGTAGTACAAGAGAGATAAGGATTAGCATGCATTGCCCTATGGGGAATCTAAACAATATATGTTTTGATTAAAAACAGTATTATGTTACTAGTGATTGTTGTTAGTAAATACTTTAAAAACAGACTTCAGAATTTGGTATCCAAATGTAGTTTGCATGGATGCATTTGTAAATTGGCACAGGGAAGGAAAAATAATGTCGTTCAGTATGAATCTTTTGTGCTACACTCCTGCATGAGTCTGATAAGGTACAGTGTAACTAACAACTAAAACTGTCTTTTTGTTTGTTTACTTTAGTAATGTTAAACAGACAAAACACATTTTAGAAGAGATACACTTTAAAATCTATACGAAGGAGTTGCTACAGTTGTGTAAAGAAACTCTTTTGCCTTTCTGAATGGATGTGGCTAAAGTTTCCTGAGAAGATTCTCACCAGCAAGTGCATTTTTTGAAATGAAAGTGCCTTATATAGTTTTGGAATTGATAATTGCAGTCCTTGCTGTCCGAAGCAACATTTTAGTATGTTGGGCCGTTACCATCAACAGTACTCTGAAGAGCACCCCAAACTATTTTTTGGTGTCGCTTGCTGTGGCTGACATTGCTGTGAGACTTCTTGCTATCCCATGTGTAATCACTATTAGCATTGGCTTTGAAACAGAATTCCATGGCTGTCTCTTCCTGGCTTGTTTTATACAGGTGCTAACTCAGAGCTCCATATTCAGCTTATTGGCAGTAGCCATTGACAGGTATCTGGCAGTGAAGATTCCACTTAGGTAAGGTATTTTCTTAAATCCTGTTGAATTGCAGAATTATTACTTTTCCTTTTTTAGCAGATTATTTTTATTGTTTCCTTTATTACTAAACAATTCACTTTTTTGCTGCTTTTACAGTCTTCCATTTATCTTGATTATGGTGTTTTCCTGTTAGCTTGTTACCTTGAAAAGGATTTTTGAGACAACCCACTCATTCAGTTAATAAATGGCTAAATAACTGAAATAAATAAGGTTGTTTTGTGCATAATCTCATGGAATAAGTGCCACTGTATTCCTAAGGGGGAGGTGTGGAACAGAAGTGAATTTTGTTTTCTCCACTAAACATTTCTGGTTCTGCATTTCTGTTTTTTTAATGTTTTATTATTTTATTTTAGTAACAAGGTATTATAAAATAAAACAGACAACTGCCTTCAGATTATTTTCTTTAGCTTGCATTGACAATATCTAGCCCACGTGATAACTTCAGCTTTCATCTGAGGTCATCCACATCTGGTTACATTTCAATATCTTGATGGTGTTAACTAGACAGTTAGCGTTACTGTTATCCCTTAGAGACATTAAAATGTGTAGGACATGCTGGAGGGATAGATTCCTGTCCCAGAGACTTCCCATGCTTTGGAACAAGATTCCAATCTACATTAGTCAGAGCTCCTCGCTAACACTCTTCAAAAGAAACCTTGACGAGTGGATGGGAAACAGAAAGTTTACCCCGGGGATCACTTCAGTGGCTCTGCTGGACAGAGGCACAGGGAATTAATCTAAGGGGGCGGCGAAAACCAACACATTCTGGCTAGGCTTATAAATGTCTTCGGGCAGATAGCCTAGTACCTACCTATGAACCTATGAACCTATGATGAGCATTTGCAGTGGATTGCAGCAGGAGTCTGAGGGAGATCTGGTGACTGATTTCCTCAGTGAGGCTCAGACTAACACCTCAGGGAAGGGGTATCAATGTCCCAGCAGCTATCTCCTACCCAGGTTCAAGAAATCCGAGTAGTGTTACAGGAGTTTGGGGACATATTCACTAGGAAACCAGGGTGCACCCACCTGGCTGAGCACCAGGTGGATACAGGACCCCAAAGGCCTATTAGACAGGCCCCTTATACAGTGCCTGAGAGAGTCAAACAGACTCTGAGGGAGGAGATACAGGAAATGTTGGAACATGGGGTGATTCAAAAGTCCAACAGTCCCTGGGCCTCCCCAGTAGTGCTGGTGCCAAAGAAGGTTGGCAGCACCAGGTTCTGTGTGGACTGCAGGAATTAAATAGTCACACAGAGTCAGATGCTTACCCTATGCCTAGGACAGATGAGGCCCTAGAGCAGCTGGGTGGGGCTAAGTATCTTACAACTATTGATCTTACCAAGGGTTACTGGCTGGTGCTTTTGACTCCCAGTGCTAAAGAGAAGTCAGCCTTTGTGATTCCTTTTGTATAAGTTCACAAAGCTGCCCTTTGGGACAAAAAATGCCCCAGTGACTTTCCAGAGGCTGGTAGATCATATCCTAGCAGGAGCAGGAGGGTTTGCCCTTGCTTACCTAGATGATATTGCCATCTACAGCCATTCCTGGCAAGATCACCTTCAGCATGTCAGGGAGGTGTGGGGCAGACTACAGAGGGCAGGGTGGACCATTAAGCCCAGCAAATGTCAGGTGGGTATGGCAGAGGTCACCTACCTGGGACATAGAGTGGGGAGTGGTAAGATTAGGCCAGAACCTGCCAAAGTCGAAGCCATTCAGGCATGGCCTACACCTGTTACCAAAAATCAGGTGAGGGCATTCTTAGGGACAGCAGGGTACTACAAAGATTTCATCCCCAGTTATAGTACCATAGCTGCTCCCCTCACAGACCTGACAAGGAAAAACAGGCCAGATGAGGTAGTGTGGTCCCCAGCATGTGAGCAGGCATCCGGGAGCTTAAGGAATCTTTAGGAGGACCCCCTGTGTTAGCCAGTCCAGATTACAGCAAATAATTTGTTGTGCAGGTGGATGCTTCAAATCATGAGGTGGGGGCTATACTTAGCCAGATTTCTTAGGTTCATAGGTTCATAGGTTGGTACTAGGCTATCATTCTTGGGGCCTATATAAGCATAGCCATAACAATTCCCTGGATATTTCTTCCCACAATATTTACTTCCCTGGACTCCTGTCTAGCAGGGTGACTGACATGATCCCCGGGGTGAATTTCCTATCTCCCATCCAATCATCAAGGTTCCTTTTGAAGAGGGCCAATGAGGTGCTCTGCTTGACATGTATGGGCAGTCTATTCCAGAGTATGGGGAGTCTCTGGGTCAGAAACCTATCCCTCCAACATGTTTTGTTCATTGTGATGACAAGGTTTAGATCCCTGTAGTGTGTGGCTCTGAAGGATTGGGATTTATAGGTTCATAGGTTCATAGGTTCATACTAGGCTATCTGCCCGAGGGCATTTACACTTTAGTATGGGGAACTATACCCATTATTTTGCTGTGCCTCTGTCGAGCAGTGACACTGAGGTAATCCCTGGGGTATATCTGCGATCTCCCATCCATTGGTCAAGATTTCTCTTGAACAAGGCCAGCGAGGTGCTCTGCCTCACATGTACCGGGATTTTGTTCCACAGCATAGGAGTCTCTGGGTGATGAATCTATCCCTCCAGGACGTCCTATTAATAGCCGTGGCGAGGTTTAAGTCTGCAGCCCTTGTGGCTCTGATGGATCTGGATTTTTGAGGTGAAGCATATTCATCAAATCTGGGTTTGACATGGCCTTGTATGTTAGGCAAAGGTCACCTCTGAGCACTGAATAGAGCTGGAGTTCTTTCAGTCGGGCAGCATAGGATAGATTTTGAGACCCTTTATCCTTTTGGTGAGGAATTTTGTGGCCTCTCCAGCTGCTGCAAGTGTCGGGTCAGATACATTCGAATGGGGCATTGTACTCAATCATTGGTCTGATGAGTGATGAGTAAAGGAGACTATAACCTCCCTTGATCTAGATGAGAATCCTTCATGATAAGGTGGGCAATGTAGAAGGTCTTCCTAACTACTTTAGCTACATGGGTGTCGAATGACAGACTACTATCAACCTGGGTCCCCAGGTCCCTGATAACTTCTTCTGTGCTCAGTGGATTGCCACCTATTCGGTAGCTAGGGTAACCTTGTTTTTCCGAAGGGTATGACTATGCATTTTTGGCATTTAACTTGTGGCTCTGGCACCAGTTATCCGCTTCTGTGAGACCCTTCTGAAGGATATCTGTGTCAGATGTGTTTTTCTACTATGGCCCAGTTTGCAGTCATCTGCAAACTTTGTCAGCCATAACTGTGTTTGGAAAAGTAGATGCCAACAAGAGTGGGCCCAGGACTGAGCCCTGTGGGACACCACTTGTGACAGGCTTTGAGTCTGACATGGCGCCAGCAACTCTGACCCTGTGGGTTCTGTCACTCAGCCAGTTTGCAACCCATCTTGTGATGTATGGGTTAACATTTAAGCTGATGAGTTTTTCAATGATACCAGTGGGGTATTGTATAAGGCCTTAGCCAGATCGAGGTAGGCTGTATGGACTGCCTTTCCCTCATCAATGGCTTTGGTGACTGTTTGAAAAAGTCAACCAAGTTTAAAAGGCATGATCTGCCTTTGACAAAGCCAAACTGGGTTGGATCCAAAGTCTGCAAATTCCTATGTCTTTATTTATGAGGTCCATTATGATCCTCTCCATGGCTTTGCAGATAAGGCTTGTCAAGCTAATGGGCGGTAATTTCCAGGTAGGTGGAGGCACCGCCTTTGTGAAGTGGGACCACAGTTGCAGTGAGCCACTCCATCCAGAGGTAAGACTTTGATTAAACAGCTGTCCTAGCTGTGGGTTTAATTCCTCATTGAGTTCGTGGAGCACACAGCCGGGGACACCATCAGGTCCCATGGATGCTGTGTCTTTTGCTCTGGAGAGAGCAGTTCTCACTTGCGCGCTGGAGATGTTTGGGGGGCTGGAATCATTTGGTATAGATATCTCTCCTTTGGGGGGAGAAGTTTGCACTGAACCTGTCAGCCAGTATGTTGGCAATGTCTGTAGGATCAGTAATCTTCACATCATTTTGAACTAGTTCTGAGCATATCTGGGAGTTTCCTCCTAGGTTTCTAACATAGCTAAAGAAGGCCTTATGATTGTTTTTTGAGTCTTTAGCTATTTTTCTCTCGAAATTTGCTTTGGATGATTTTATGAGAGCTCTTAGTTTTTTACTTTCTTTAAGTGGAGCATGTCCAACAGCTCAGGGTTTGACATGGCCTTGTATGTTAAGCAGAGATTGCCTTTGAGTAGATGATATGCCACAGAGTATAGCTGGAGTTTTTTTTAGATGGTCAGCATATGGCATCTGCTTTAGGCCTGTGATTCTTTTAGTGAGGTATTTCTGTGGTCTTTCCAGCTGTTGCAGATGTCTTGTGAGGTACATACCAAACGGGGCATTATACTCTATAATGGGTCTAATGAGGGATGAGTACAGTGGGACAATGACCTCCTTTTTTCTAGATGAAAAGCCCTTAGTGATGAGGTGTGCCACATAGAAGGATTTCCTGACTGTTGTGGCAATGTGGTTATCAAAGGTGAGACCACTGTCCTCCTGTGTTCCTAAATCTCTCATCACACTTTCAGTGTTTAGTGTACTGCCACCTATGTGGTAATTCATGGGTACATGTTTTTTCCCAAAAGGGATAACTATACATTTCTTGGCATTAAGCTTGAGCCCATGGCTCTGGCACCAAGCATCTGTTTCTGTAAGGCCCTTTTGTAGAATATCCACATCACTTGGGGATTCAATAATGGCTCCCAGTTTACAGTAATCTGTGAACTTTGTTAGCCAGAGTCCCTTGGTGTTGGTCTGAACTTCAGAGAAGTAGATGCCAAACAAGAGCGGTCCCAGGACTGAACCCTGAGGTACTCCACTTGTCACTTGTCTGGAGCTGGATTTGGAGTCGGCTACTTTTATAGTGTGGGTTCTGTCAGTAAGCCAGTTGGCAGCCCATCAAGGGACATAGGGATTTATGCCCAGCTTAGTAAGTTTATCTATGATTCCAGAGTGGGGGATGGTGTCGAAGGCCTTAGTGAGATCCAGATAGGGTGTGTGGACCGCCTTACCCTCGTCTCCAGCTCTGGAGACTGATTCAAAGAAGTCAGTCAGGTTCAGAAGACAAGATTGGCCCTTCACGAACCCAAACTGGGTGGGGTCCAGTGTTTGAAGGTTGCCAATGTCTTTGTTTATAAGTTCCATGATAATGTGTTCTATGCCCTTGCCGATCAGGCTCCTCGGACTGATGGGACAGTAGTTCCCGGGATCCAAGGTGGATCCCCCCCCTTGTGGAGTGGGATAACTGTAGCTGTGCACCACTCAGTGGGCACAAAGCCTGAGGTGAGGCTATGATTAAATATGACACTTAGGTGAGGTGCCAGTTCATTTTGTAGTTCATGTAGTACACAACCCGGGATGTCATCTGGTCCCATGGATGCTCTATTCTTAGCTTTGGAGAGTGCATTTTCTACCTGTGTGGCCATGATTACCGGAATTTGGCAATCTTTTGGTACTGAGATGGGCCCTTTAGGGGTTGAGAGGGGGGTAAAGTTGGCACTAAATCGATCTGCCAGGATATTGGCAATATCCTGGGGATCAGTATATTTAATGCCAATGCCATTCTGTTGTAGCTCAGAGCAGATCTGAGCATTGCCATTTAGATTCTTGACATAACTATAGAATGCCTTGTGGCTGTCTTTGGAATCTTTGGCAATTTTATTTTTGTAACTAGCTTTTGAGAATTTTATGAGAGACCTCAGATTCTTATTGAGGCTGGTAAGGGAGTTTTTTGCATCCGGGGATTTTCCTCTTTTCTGCAACAATTTCTTCCTTCTGTTGTATAGTTTGTTTATGGCAGGGGACCACCAGATTGGCTTCGTTTTTTTTAGAGGATAGCATCTTGGTTCTATTTGGGATGGCACAATTCATGCATGAGTGGATGTGCTCGTACAGTGCCTTAGTGTAGGATTCAGCAGTCAAACTTTCAGACCCTGTCTGCATGGATGCCATGAAGTTTCTCATTTCTGACTTGAGTAGCATGAAGTTGGCTTTGGAGTAGTTTTTTATGGAGGTTTCCTTACTGGTGGGTGGGGTGGGATGTGGATGTCAAGGGTGATTTGCTTATGGTCAGACCTGACCAGAGAGGGGGTGCCCACTGGTTTGGAGCATCTATCTCCCATGTTGGTAATGACCAGGTCTAGGATATTGGAGCCCCTGGTGGGACAATGGATTAGTTGATCGAGGGTGTTGGAATTTATGAATTCCAAGAAACGTTTGGGAAAAGGTGTTGGTACTCGAGTAGTTTTCCCAGTTAATGGCAGGTTAGTTGAAATCACCCAGTATTAGGGTGTTGGTTGTATTTTAATATTTTCCAGTATGTTTAGAAAGGTGTAATGAGACTCTTGTGGCATGGTGGGGGATCTGTAGCAAGCTACAAATTGGATTGCAGTCTTACCTAGTGTTAGTTGCACCTTGAGAATTTCAGATGCATTATGTTGGGCAATTAGCCTGGAGGTGTGAATATCCTTGGTGAATATGGACACTCCTCCACCTTTAGTGTTTCAGTCTTGGTTTGGTAGCCGAAAAGTGTGATAAGAGTTGTAGCCTGCTATTGCAGGGGTGCTCTCTGGAGCCTTGAACCAGGTCTCAGTTACTGCTCAGATATCGATGTTCTCCATTTTAGGAGTGCCTCAAGAAAGTGCATTTTGAGGTTTAGACTTCTAGCATTGAGTAGCATTACCTTCAGATTTTGCTTGCTTGTATCTGTTACGGTGGTGGTTTTGTCCTTTGAACCTTGCCTAAAAAATGCACTATAGGTGTGGCAAGAGCTTTAGCCAGTAACCTGAATCCCAGGGGTGACAGGTGCAGACCATCTCTGGCAAAGCATCGTGGTTTGCTGATCATGTCTTCCCAGGCAGACAGATACTGGATCCCCTTTGAATGACACCAGAAGCTTAGCCAATTGTTGAAGTCAATCATTTTGTCCTTATACTGTGGTATCATTCTGGGTGAAGGCAAGATGCTACTCAGGGCTAGGGTCATACCTGCCTGGGCCACATGATCCGAGAGCACTTCCATGTCTAGTCCAGAGAGGTACGTCTCAAGTCATTCAATCCAACATGGACAATGACAGAGTTGTATTTGTACTTATTGTGGAGTGACTTGAGTGCATGCGTTATGTGGCGGATCATGGCACAAGACAGGAAGCTGACTGTAATTTTCTTCTTGTTCAGCCTGGTGAGTGGGACATCAGTGTGCCTGACTATAGAGTCACCTATGACTAAAGTGTTGGGTAAATTGTCTTGCCTTAGGGGCTGTTGTTGGGTGGCACACTGGTGTTGTGAGCTATGTGTCACTTTGGTTGTGACTGGTATTTGTTTGCGTTTCAGCTTCAAAAGTCCTTGTTGCTTGGCAGGTTAATGTTAAGGGCCTCCGCATATGTGGGTTTAGTGAAAGGCTATGTATTGCTTGAGGTGTAGTGCAGGTGTTAACCTTCTCCTCTTGACTGTCTAGCACAATCTTGGCTGGAGAGAGCTTTGCTTCCAGTTTGGCTATGTAAGTGCATCTCTCGCAGGTTGTATTGTTGGGTGGTAGGAGTAGAGGATTGTCTGTGTACACGAGGCAGTTGCCGCATTGCCCCAGTGTGCCCAGATTCACCAGGTGGACAGGGGAAATCACTGGAAGCTGACCCTTGGACATGCCTGTTAAGGTGCTTTTTTTTTGTAAAGTACAAGAGCTGTTTTCCCTTACCTTTGCAAGGTACTTTGCAATTATAGGCTTAGTGCCTATGATTAATTTCTCCTTATTGACAAGGAGAGTGGAGTGCTTGTATCAGTTTCAGGCTTCCTAGTGCTTTCCAGCAGTTTCTAGACCAAGTGCTAGTCACAGGGGTTCAGATTTTAGTGCTACTACTGAGAAACCAGCTAGTTCTAAGGGAAAATTTGAAGAGCAGACTTTCTGGCATCTGGAATAGTTTAACCGTAGTGCTGCACGATGTGAAAAATGCACAAACACACGTATTTTTAAGCCAGAAAGTTGAAAGGGATAGAAATCAGCCCAAAAAGGCTAATAAAATTACAATTTCAGAGCTAGAAACCACTCCTCTAGTGTTAGATAGGCAGTACAATGCTTATCACTCCCACTGGTAAGCAGTAGGACTTCCCTCTACCACAGCAAGGTCTGGATAGCTCTGAACACAGAAAATAAAGTCCTGAGACAAGCAAAGCTTGTGATCTGGACTATACTGGCTAAGAAATGTGGGAAACGAGCAAACAAGATAGTATTTTCATAGGTTCAAAGGTAGGTACTAGGCTATCTGCCCTAAAAGGTACCCAGGCTTTTGCCACCCAAGAAAATTATTTTCCTGTGCCACTGTCAAGCAGAGCCACAGAGGTGATCCCCGGGGTGGATTTTCTATTTCCCATCCAATCATCAAGATTTTTCTTGAAGAGTGCTAATGAGGAGCTTTGTTTGATATAGATAGGTAGTTTATTTCAGAGTATGGGAAGTCTCTGGGACAGGAATCTATCCCTCCGGCATGTTCTGTTTATTGTGGTGACAAGGTTTAGGTCCCTAGAGCATGTAGCTTGGAGGGATTGGGATTTCTTTAAGTGGAGCATGTCCAACAGCTCTGGGTTTGACATAGCTTTGTATATTAGGCAGAGATCACCTTTGAGTAGTTTTTGAGATAGTCTGAGTAGGGCATCTGTTTTAATCCTCTTTGTGAGGTATTTCTGCGGCCTTCCAGTTGTTGTAGATGTCTTGTGAGGTACATACCAAAAGGGTGCTGTACTCTATAATGGGTCTAAAGTGATGAGTAGAGGAACAATGACCTCTTTTTAAACCTTTTGTGATGAGGTGTGCCATGTAGAAGGATTTCCTGACAACTGTGGTGATGTGATCAAAGGAGAGACTACTGTCCACCTGTGTCCCAAGGTCTCTTATCACATTAAGTATACTACCACCTATGTTGTAGTTCATGGGTACAGAGTTTTCACCAAAGGGATGACAATGCACTTTTGGAGGCAATGGGTTTGCAGTCATCTGTGCCCTTTTGTGGATGTCCACATTGTTAGGTTTGCAGTCATCTGCAAACTTCATTACCTTCTGTGTTAGCCTGTACTTCAGAGAAGAAGATACCAAACAGGAGAGGACCCAGGACTGAACCCTGTGGTACTCCACTTGTCACTGGACTGAAGTCGGATTTGGAGTCTGCTACTTTCACTGTGTGGGTTCTGTCAGTGAGCCAGTTGGCAACCCATCTTGTGACATAGGGATTTATACCTAGTTTAGTGAGTTTATCTATAATTCCAGAGTGGGGATGAGCCTTGGCAAGATCTAGCTAGGCAGTGTGAACCACCTTACCCTTGTCTATGGCTTTGGTGACTACTTCAAAGAAGTCTATCAGGTTTAGGAGACATGATCTGCCTTTTACAAACCAGAACTGGGTGGGGTCTAGAGTTTGAAGATTACC
The DNA here is from genome assembly GCF_019279795.1 of Protopterus annectens. Taxonomy (NCBI): domain Eukaryota; kingdom Metazoa; phylum Chordata; order Ceratodontiformes; family Protopteridae; genus Protopterus; species Protopterus annectens. Next base: position 531,777,031 of record NC_056733.1, read on the forward strand.
AATGTCTTTGGTTATAAGTTCCATGACATTGCATACCAGGCTCGTCAGGCTAATGGGGCTGTAGTTCCCTGGGTCTGTGGTGGCTCCCCCCTTGTGGAGTGGGATAACTGTCGCTGTATGCCATTCAGCATGCACAAAGCTTGAGGTGAGGCTATGATTGAACATGGTACTTGGGTGGAGTGCCAGTTCGTTTGGAGTTTTGTAGAATGCAGCCTGGGATGTTGTCTGGTCCCATGGATGCTGTGTTCTTGGCTTTGGAGCGTCTGGTTTTTACCTGTGCAGCCATGATTACAGGAACTTTGCATTCTTCCGGTAAAGAGATGGGCTCTTTAGGGGGTGAGAGGGGGGTAAAGTTAGCACTGAACCTATCTGTCAGGATGTTGGCAATATCAGTTGGTTCTGTATATTTAGTGCCATTGTGCTGTAACTCAGAGCAGATCTGAGTGCTGCCATTGAGATTCTTGACATAGCTATAGAATGCTTTGTGGTTGTCTTTAGAATCAGTGGCGATTTTGTTTTTGTAACTAGCTTTGGAGGATTTTATCAGGGATCACAGCTTTTTACTGAGGCTGACCAGGGAGCTCCTCCACTCATGGGATTTTACTCTCTTTTGCAACAGTTTCTTCCTTCTGTTGTACAGTTTGTTTATGGCAGGGACCACCAGATTGGCTTCCTTTTTTGGAGGATAGCGTCTTGGTTCTGTTTGGGATAGCACGATCCATGCACTCATGTAAGTGCTTATAAAGTGCAATTGTGTAGGATTCAGTAGTCATAACTGTATTGTCCATCTGCATGGGTGTCATGAAGTTCACCACTTCTGTCTTAAAAAGCATGAAGTTGGCTTTGGAGACATTTTTTACAATGGTTCCCTTAATGAGGGGTGGGGGTAGGATGTGGATATCTAGGGTAATTAGCTTATAGTTGGATCGGACCAATGAGGCGTTGACTTTAGGTGTGGAACACCAGTCACTTAAGTTGGTAATGACTAGATCTAGGATATTGTTGCCCTGGTGGGATAAGTTGATCCAGGGCATTGTAGTTTATGAATTCCAGAAAGCATTGAGCAAAGGAGTTGGTACATGAGTAGTTTTCCCAGTTAATGGTGGGATAGTTGAAATCACCCATTATTAGGGTGTTTGGTTGAACCCTAATATTTTCCAGTACATCAAGAAAAGAGGAGTGGGAATCCTGGGGCATGATGGGTGATCTGTAGCAAGCTACAGTTTGGATTGCAGTTTTGCCCGGAGTTAGTTGCACTTGGATAACCTCGGCTGCATTATGCTGAGCAACTAGCCTGGAGGTGTGGATATCCTTAATGAATATGGACACACCTCCGCCTTTGGTATTCCGGTCCAGGTTACATGGCTGAAAAGTGTGGTATGAGTTATAGCCTGGAAGTGCAGGGGTGCTCTCTGGAGCCTTGAACCACGTCTCAGTCACTGCACAAATATCAATGTTCTCCATTTTAAGGAGTGCCTTGAGTGAGTGCATTTTGAGATTTAGACTTCTAGCATTGAGTACCATCACCTTCAGTTTTTGCTTGCCTGTTCCTGTTACGGTGGTGAATTGAACCTTGCCTAAAAGGCACTATAGGGGCGGCAAGAACCTTAGCCAGTATCCGGAATCCCAGGGGTGACAGTGTAGGCCATCTCTGGCAAAGCATCGTAGTCTGTCGACCATGTCATCCCAGGCAGACAGATACTGGATCCTTTTAGAATGGCACCAGAAGCTTAGCCAATTGTTGAAGTCAATCATTTTGTCCTTGTACTGCGGCATCATTCTGGGTGATGGCAGAATGCTACTCAGGGCTAGGGTCATACCTGCCTGGGCTACAAGATTAGAGAGCTCTTCCATGTCTCTTTTTCATTCACACCAACATGGACAATGACAGAGTCATATTTGTATTTGGGTTATGTGGCGGATCCTGGCACCCGACAGGCAGCTGACAGTAACCTTCTCCTTGTTTAGCCTGTTGAGTGGGACATCAGTGTGCCTGACTATAGAACCACCTATAACTAGTGTGTTGGGTACATTGTTTTGCCTTATTGGCTGTGGTTGAGTGGCATACTGAGCCTGCGGGCTATGCGTCATTTGGGTTGTGTTGTGGGGTTGAGGTTGCTTGCATTTCTGCTTTGGAGATCTCTGTTGCTTGAGCAGATTATTAGAGAGAGCCTCCATGAATGTTTTTGTGTTTCTATGTGTGGAATTTGGTGGTGTAGATTTAGTGAGACTATGTGATGAGTGTGGTGTGGTGCAAGTGTTTACCTTCTCCTCTTGACTGCCAAGTTCAGTCTTGATTGGAGAGAGCTTTACCTCCAGTTTGGCTAGATAAGTGCATCTCTTACAAGTTGTAGTGTTGGGTGGTAGGAGGAGAGGGTTGTCTGTGTACATGAGGCAATTTCTACATTGCCCCAAGATGCCCAGATTCATCAGATAGACAGGAGAGAACATTGGGAGCTGACCCTTGGACATGCCTGAATAAAAAAACTATTTTCCTCTAGATAAGTGAGGAAAGTGAGTACAAAAGCTGTTTTTCTCTAAGCAAGTGAGGAAAGTAAGTACCAAAACTGTTTTCTTCCAGGTAATGAGGAAGGTTGAGTGCTGTAGTGATTAATAGGTTATTTAGTGCTTACAAGTTCTGGACAAGTGCTGATCACGAATAAGCAAATTCAAGTGCTAAAACTAAAAATCTGTATTTGGACTAAACTAGTTACAGGAAAGGGGGAAACAAGTGCAAATGTGGGCTTTTAAATCAGAAAGTTGAGAGAGATGGAAAAACTGTCCAAATGGCCAATAATTACAATTTCTGGGCCAGAACCACTCCTTATGTGGTAGATAGGTTACCTAGTGCTTACCACTCCCACTAATAAGCTAGAAGGCTTCCCTCCAACACAGAAAGTTTGGGGGGCTCAGAAGCTTACATACAGTCCTGGATACAGCAAATCTGAATTTGGACTACACTAGTTACAGGAAAGGTATATACACACACACACACACATATATATATATATATATATATATATATATATATATATATATATACACACAGAAAAGTAGCTAAAACAGCAGTAAAAACAATTCAAATGCAGTGCAAGCTAGCACACTTGAGTATGTAGCAATGTTAGACCACACAGTTTAAAAAATGCAATTAAATAAAAATGACTAAAAACAAGTGCAGGAGGAATCTATTAGGTAGAATGAGGTAAAGAGATGGGACTGGGGGGAATGTCCAAGATCAAATCTACAGTGGGGCGGGCAACTGCAAAAGCCTCGAAATTTAAACAACACAGCAATAGGGAGGGTGGGTATGGGAAAACCAACACCTTCAGAAGAGATCTGAAAAACTATACAGTGAAACAAAAATAACAGTGCACAACTCTGGAGTCAGCCAGCAATGATATAAAATGAGTCAAACAACAATTACCAGTACACAACTCTAAAGTGCCAGAAAAATATACTCAGCTCTGTATATCTCCAGATAGTTTGGAGAGCACTCTGTCAGTACACAGGAAGGCTCCAGCAATGATATGCAGACTTTTACTAAGAGGGTCTAATTTTATGCAAGTAATCCTTGAGATAGTCAGATAACACACAGGATGTAAAACCAGTTATACCAACTTAAGACACAGAGAAATAGGGGGAGAACACACAGGATGTAAAACCAGTTATACCAACTTAAGACACAGAGAAATAGGGGGAGGGGGGAAAATACCTTCAGCAGAGATCTGAAAAACTATACAGTGAAGCAAAAATAACAGTGCACACTCTGAAGTCAGCCAGCAATGATATAAAATTAGTCAAACAGCAATTACCAGTACACAACTCTGAAGTGCCAGAAAAACATATATATATTTTTGTGGTTAAAACAGGCTAAACAATGCAATAATACAGTAAATAAACACAGAAAAGGCTAACACACTCGAGTGTGTAGTCCTATACAGTAAATGCAATTAAAACTCTACAAAATTAGCAATTTAATTTTTTTTAAATGAAGCAAGGCAAGTGCACAACTGAAAAATGATTTAAGAGGCAGTAATACAGTAGAATAAGTAGCTAGTCTACATATACAGAGAAGTCTATATATACAGAAAAGCAGCTAAAACACATTTAATTCAGATGCAGTGCAACCTAGAGTACTTGAGTTGCAACAATATTAAGGCAAATACAGTTTTAATAAATGCACTAAAATATACTCTATATTTTCAAAATGTTTGACTAGCACAGTCAGAACACAAGGAGATTCAGGCATTTTTTTTAAGAAAGGGAGAAAGGAGGAGGAATAGAAGATGTTCTCAGATGTTCTTTCTGTATTAGGTAGAATGAATTAATGACACTAGACTGGGAGGAGTGTTCCAGATCAAATTTACAGTAGGGGCGGGCAGCTGCAAAGCCACCAAGTATAACAACAAGACATCAACAGGGAGGGAGAGTGGGGACCAATACTAAAGCTATAAAGCTATTAGCCTACACTGTTTTAGACAGTAAACACAACAGAAATCTTTATGACAGCAGTGAGCCACAAAATGAAAGTTTTTAAACAGATAAAGGAGCAAAGAGACTGTACAGAATGCTTTTAACTGTAAACAAATCAGTTACCCATGCAGATTAGTTAATAGCAATAAAATACAGTAAAACATATGCAGCAGGCAATACAACGTGCTATACATAAATTGCTAGAAGCAATAACCAGTATAAATAAGCCAAAAAAACAGGATACTTAGATCAGAGTTGTAGTCAATGCCCCTCCTCCACTCTGCTCAGTGTGTATAGACAGAAATCCTCTCAAAGTTAGGGCTTAAATACCAGAAGATACAACCTCAGACAACTTTTTTTTAAAAAAGCACAAAAGAACCAGCCCCCACTAGCCAGCAGCCAATCAACACAATCTTGCCACAAAGGTAAAGAAAGGCTTCTGCTAATTCAAGATGGCCTAGTCATGTGCTCAGAACAATCACTGCAAAAACAAACAGGCACAGAGCCAGCAAATCTGAACTAGGACAACACTAAAGCTAAAGCTATTAGCCTACACTATTTTAGACAGCACCCAGTGGTTTATCTCAGTCATAGGCTCCAATCCAGAGAGGAATGCTACACAGCTGTAGAAAAGAAATGTCTAGCCATAGTGTGGGCACTGCAGAAACGTCAGCCTTATCTGCATGAAAGCAAATTCACTATAGTGACAGATCACAACCCCCTAACATGGTGAAACAAAGCCAGCCAGCAAAATGCCAAGTTGCTAAGATGGAGCCTAGGGTTGCAAGCATTGGATATGTCAGTGCAGCACTGCAGTGGGATTAGCAATGCTAAAGCAGAAGGCTCTCAAGACAAGGGAATGGGGTAAGGTATACTCAGATAGACCTAAGGTATATTCAAATAGACCTATCCCTCTCAAGCAATGTTTCTCAAAGGTCACTTGAAAAACTAGCTTGAGTTCTCCAGGGGGGAAGATGTGTGAAGATAGGTGAAGGCTGCCAGCCTAGCCAGATAGAATTTTGTAGATAATTCTGTCATTTGTAAATATTAATGTAAGCCACGGGCTTGTTCTCTTAAATGTGAAAAGACTACATTGGATATTGAACTGTAAAAATTTAACAACAGTGCACTCTGCTGTAAGAAAGCTAAGTCAAGCATTTTATGACTGCCTTTGACGTCAACATTCGGAGCCTATATGTCTAGAGGGAGGCATCCTGCCTATTGTTTTAAGACCAGAGTTAATATCTAGAATTCACATGTATAAATGTCCTTTATTGCTCTGGTTTCTGACCAGATGTAAAGAATATAAATGTAGTTTCTGTTAGCCTGGGTACACCAGAGAAGTGTGAAGAATGATGTCATGTGAAGCAGCTCTGTGTTATCAATTTAAAAAGAGAGAATCAGAGAGCTCAGGGCATTTGTCTTGAGGACATTCAACATCTTGAGGACATCCAACATCACCAGTACTGCTGTTTCTATATGTCAGTTATTTACGACTGTGTTTTCTCTTGGATATAGCTAGGAAATAGGAAGATTAGACTAGTTTGCTTTTCTGTGATGTCAGAACTTTTGCTACTGTATTATTTTAAGTACTTCTCTGTGATCTCAGAAGTCCTGAGTAGCACTGTGTAGTAAGAAGTATTGTCTTGTGTTTTTATTATTTAAATATTTTTAAACCTTTCAACTGTGGCTGTTTTGTGTAGAGATAATTTAAGCTCAAAGAGTGCATTGCATGCATATAGTGATGTTGTACCAAGTCACTCAAAATAAGTCTTGACTGTTAGGCCACACTTACCATCTGGATAATAATATTGCACAGTAATAATTGGACACCCTTTTAAGGGCCTTTGAATAGCTAATAAATATTAGTGGGTGGTGGCAGCTGGTACTACCTTTTAGACTGGGTAGAAAAGGGGCACAGCTGGAGAACCTGTGCCAGCCTTCCCCAGGAGTGTCTTTGTGGTTGTATATAATTCTTATTTCAAAGTGTGCGTGTGTCAGCTACTTGGGCAGGGACATGAAGCACTGGTTGGACAGAGAGGATGCTCACTAGGCTGAGATCTGGACCCTATAGCTGTGCCAGTGGGGAATCTTATTGGGGACCAGCTCCAGACTGACTGTGATCTCTGTGTGCTCTTAAGGGAAATTGTACTTTATTGTGTGTGTATTTATTATCCTTTCCCTATATGAATACCCCTCACTGGTGTTAGTGGTGAGGATTGAGGCTCCTTGATTGCTGGGCCAGGGCACGGGCCTCACATCTTCACTGAAAGTAATGCCTAAATTCAAAGACAAAATAACTGGATACAACTATTGGCAAGCTAATTCGTGTCATTCCAGGGATAATCCAGTGTGCATTCACCCAGGATCAAATACTCATGAGGTCCTTCTGCTTTGCTAGTGATGAACGTCATCTCTCATCTCATAGATTTTCCATTCTGGCAAAGACCTTTGTTTTATAGTGCCTTTTTATGGAGTTCAACTCATGGTCATAAATCACACTTGGCAAATTCTAATTTGAATTTCAGTGTAGCTATATTCAACGTTAGAACCTTAAACAACATAATTTCTAAGCATGAGGCATTTCCTATGCTCAAAGATATACACATTTGCGTATTTACCAAAACCCAATTCCTTAACAGTAATAGCACTTTCTCCATATCTAGGTACAGCACCTACAATGCATTCCGATCCTTAAGGAGCTGTATGGGCACATGCATATTTGTTAGGCACATTTTCCCTATGATCCATCAAGGTATTCAGAAATTAGTCATTTCAACATACCTTGTTTTTTTTTTTTTTTTGCAGGGATGCAAACCCCCATGCAACACTCATGTGGAAGGCTTCACTCACAGCAAAATATACTAAATCCATGGTTGTACCACAGTGGGAAAAACTGAAAAAAATGTAGTTAGCCATTGGTTCATACCATAGAACTTAGTGTGGTTTTGATAAATCAAGGCAAAAGAAAATCTCTCTAAGGGAATACCTCACTGAAGAGCAGGGAAACTGTTAAGCTCACCATTTTTTCATGCCAAATTTCAAATGATACCAACCTGGAACCTGCTGAGGTCCTGGTGACTCTCAGCAATATATCACATTATTGCCTTCTGCATCCTCCTCAGAACACAGACTATTTAAACAAGTTAAATAAGCTATTCATTACACTGTATATGATTATATTATGAGACTTCAACTACCTACCATTTAAATGACAAACCTATACAATTAGCAACAAATATGCCCAGTACATTGTATGCCCAGAGATTTCTTGATTTGTTAACTCATATTCTCTTGATCAAATTGTCCTCAAGCCTACCAGGGATGTCAGTCTTCTGAATTTTGTCTTTACCAACTGTTGCAATTTTGTTGCATCCAATGTTATTGCCTTAACCTCACCACCTAACAAAATGTTCATGTTTAATACAATCCCTGATTCCCAAAAAGTCTAATGTTTTGGGAACTTCCCCCAAATCAGCTTCTTACTATTCTCTGACATTTTTGATAAACAAAGTTCTCATTTCTCCAGGCAACCCAATACCTGATGCTCTAGAACAATCTAAAAGCTTTTACTTCCCTATGGTTAGATGTATGAAAGAAGCCATGCCAGTCCAGGGTCCCTGTCAGAAGGACGAAACCTCAAAAGAGCGAATGTCAAAAGAATGAACTGGGAAGGTCGAAAAGCAAAGACCTTGATTGTGCAGGATCACAGTACAGCAGGGATTGGAGTTTTGCTCCTTTTCCCAACATAGTGTGCTCTCAGCATTTGTATGCATAATTAGTACAGGGATTTGGGTAGTAAAAGGGGGTGAAGGGGGGGCTGGCCCCCCTGCAAAAACACAGATCTTGTTTTTTTTTTGTTTTTCATACTACTAGGTTTTTGATGTTCCTGCTTCAGTCTTTTGATGCTCTCTCTTGCGAGCTTGTGTTTGCTGCCAAGGGCGCAAAATTCCCTTGCTACACTTCTGATATAAGCCCTTTGGGCTGTATGGTTCCAGCTTCCATCTATAAATGAATCAACAAAATCTCAATATCCACTAGTGAGGCAAGTATAAATTGACAGGTGACACCTATGTAGTCAGACACGCTAATCTTGAAATATCCTATGTAGTCAGACACGCTAATCTTGAAATATCCCTTGGCAGTAGGCCTTCAAGCCTTCACACTGGTAAAATGGGTGCTCCAAATATAGGCATGCAATATACGGAATTCCATATATCATATTCCACAAAATAGTGCGTCTGGGTGTGTGAGGTACAGTCCATATGCTGGGCACCCTTGCACTCTGGTGATTACTGACAAAGACAATAGCCTATTCTAAGCACATACTTCCCTCAAGTCCAAACTAGGTGAAGTTTTCTGTCTATGTATCCTATTCCCGTACTCTGTTCTGGTATTCCATAGGCACATTCGCTATCCAGTTATTGTGCTTTTTCACCTAATCTTCTTGCCCCCAGTCACGTACTGTATATTACTAGTGGTGCAACTTATCTGCAGATGGTATATTCATGGGCACCTTATCGCAGGTGCAGATTGTGTTCACACCACAGCTCTAGTAAATGTTGCTATATCTGTTTATGATTTCTTTGCCCCATGCCTGCTAACCATCAACCACCCTCCCCCAGAATTTGAGTCCAATGATTCTTCTGTACTGGTTCTCTTCAGCATGAGGGGGCATGAGCTGTCTGGTGCAAGGCACCCGTGAGGGTACTCTACGCCTTTTCTTACATCTTTGAGTATAGTATAGATTTCTCATTCCCTTCCCTCCAGGCAATGAATGTGTGGTCTGCATCACTATAGGAGCCACAGTATCTTCCTTGTGCAAGTATGTAATCCCCTGCACCTGTAAACACAGCTACCATGTCCATGGCTTGGTGGCCAAATGCCTGTCATAGCACTATCTTTTGTCACTGCACATCCTCTGAGGGATTGTGATATTGGCATATGCTTGTCTTCCTCCTCTCCCTAGACAGCTGCACCATCTTCATCATGATGGTTCTAACAGATGACCAAGCTGCTAATTGAACTCAGGTGACTGTTGATTATTTATCATATTTTATTTTTCTGCAAAGATAGTTTGACTTCTTTGTGCTTGACTTCAGCAATGTTGAGGGCAGTTTCCACCTCACCCATTGTGATTTATTTGCATATACTGCAAAGAAGTACATGTGGGCTGAATCACCCCACTAATATTAGTACCTCTTGAATTTATGTACTTGCTGTGGGAAACCATGTTGTGGCCTCCGTACTGAGTTTGAACTATGCCTAGAAATGCTTCGGAAACTGTCTGAGCTATGTGAAAGGAAAACAACATAATGTGAATTTGATTCATAAAGCAGCTGGTTGGGAAAAGCACTATTACAAGGGCTGTAAACATTCATCTGCTTGCTGTTCCTTGGGCCTTTGCCATGAGGTTTGCAGCTCCATAAAAAACACATCGTTCTTCGTCTTGAACGGTTTCTCCTCATAATGAGCTCTTTCTCTAGTTGTGAAAAGGAAATGTATGACAGGCAATGTGATTTATCTTGTGGCCTGAATCTAATTGAATTGTTCAGGCTTTAGAACTACCTGGGGATCACAGGAACATAAACTGCAAAGCAAATCAGCACAAAGAAGGAAAAAAAATTACACTTTTGTTATGCTTGAAGATCCGATGGAGAAAGAACCTTTACAGCATTTTTATTCACATTATCTCTTAAAGCTGTGAAGAAGCACAATATTACAGCATATATGAGTCAGATCTAAGGCTCCTACTCATTTTGAGGTATTTGTTGGGGGGTATAACATAACAGTGCTAAAGATTGCAATTTAAATATATTTACTTTTTATATCTTTAAACACAGCAGTTTAATAATGCCTAATGAAGCATCTGCTGTAAATAAGGAAAAATGCAAACAAAATATAAATAAATGCAAGTACATTAGTGGGCAGCTACTGACCAAACATGTCTTACTAACTTGTATTAATCTGCTTGAGACAATTGCCACTTTTCACCATGTAACACTATGTAAGTTACTTAACGTGTGTAATTTAACCTTCTGGTGCTCCCATTATATGACTGAAAAGTATATCCTCAGCAAACTGACATTTTAATGAATACAATAGAACCAGGGTTTTAACAGATTAATTTATTTGTTACAAAAGACAAATGCTTAAAACTGTGGAAATTATATGTTAATGGGCAAACACAGATGTTAGCATGTACAAGATAGGTCTCAGTTGCCTCTGATTCAAATTGCCTAATCACCTGTACCTCATATTTCTTCTTACAACTTATTCTGAGTAAACTAAATGTCAGCAGTACATGGCTATAATGCCGTCACACATTCAGACTAGCTACAGCACTGATAAATGTAATACGGTCTAAATGTGGAGGGGTCTCAGTTACAAACACACCTCAAGGCTGGCTAAACAGTATAACACACTTGAACTTCTTCACATCCAACTTACCATAAGTGAAGTTCCATAGCATATCCTTGCAAGCTATAGCTCACCCTATGACCCAGGAAGCCCATACCAAGTACTTGAATGTATTAGAGACACTTCCCATTCAACCGAACACAATATTCATGAGTGACTTTAACTATCCCGACATTAACTGGGAATCATACACAACCTCAGGTCTGCAGGCCCAGAGATTCCTGGACTTTTCAACACAAACACCATGGAATAGATAGTCTGCATGCCTACCAGGGGCACAGATATCCTTGACCTGGTCCTCACAAACATGGGGGAAAGATTTACTCACTCTAGTGTAAAGTCCTTATTGATTAGGTCAGACCACAAAGCTGTCACCTTGGAAACAAATATTTAGCCTTGGACTCCAGCTAACCCCAGAACATTTAAGAACTATTCCAAGGCTAATTACCTCCTACTAAGCAACCAATTACAAAAATACCAAGCCCCCCAGTACCATGAGAACAAGGCTGCCTGTGTGGAATTGTTCACAGAAACCCTGTACAATCATATAAATAGCTGCATAGAAACAGCTGTACCTAACCAAAATAAACATAAGACAATCTCCAAAAAGAAGTCACTATGGTGGAATCCCAGTATAAACAGATTATGTAACTAAAGAAAGAAAAGCACATTGAAAAACAGGAAGGGCATTTCCCAGTAAGGTAAAAAAACTCCCTCATCAGTTGAACAAGCAACTGGGGGAATATTTAAGCTCAACAAAGCTACATTTGAGATAAAAATAGGCTCTCAATCTAAGGAGACCACCAATGTGCAGAACTAATGGTGAATGGAACCATCGACATATAGCCAGGTGATATAGCAAATCTGCTGGCCAATATATTTACCTCCAGTTTTCCCTCTATAATACTCAATCACCCCAGAGGAATACCCTGCAACATTTCTTCACCAGCTACTACTAGGGAGCAGGTCCTCACTGCACTCTCTATGGCTAAAAACACTAGTTCAGTGGCCCCTGATAATATCCCAGGATGCATCCTGAATAGCATGAAACATGATCTGCCAGGCCCACTAGAATCTCTGTCTAACCATAGCCTCCAGACAGGCTTCATGCCAAATGAATGGAGGACTGCAATGGTTATCCCTGTACACAAAGGGAAGGGAAGAGGCTTCCACAGACCTGGGGAACTGCAGACCTATAAATCTGAGTAGTCTCATATACAAGACCTTTCAAGGAATGATCATGGATCTGATCAATAATCACATAGAAAACATACAGACACTGGACACTACCCAATTCACTTTGTCAAAGGCAAGTCTTGGCTACTTAACCTGGTAGACTTCTTTGAGAAGGTCACTAAAACTATGGATCAAGATAAAACAGTACACACTGTGCATTTGACAGAATGTCTCACTCAAGCATGTAGATAAACTTACAAAATTAGGCATAAACCCATAAGTCACCCAATGGATAGCCTGCTGGCTCACTGATAGGACACAAGAAGTTCGGATAGGGGAATCTACCTCCACAAAGAGGCCAGTCACCAGTGGAGTCCCACAGGGATTGGTGCTGGGGCTTTTCTTTTTTCACATCTACTTCTCTAAAGTCAACACAAATGTTAAGGGTCTATGACTGACCAAGTTTGCAGACATCTGCAATCTAGGTGTGATCGATGAATTCCCTAAAGATACAGATACTTTTCAAGAGGACCTGACATAGACAGACAGCTGGTGCCAGAACCATAGACTAAAATGCATAATAGTACCCTTTGGAAAGGGGTCTATATTATAAGAGTGACATTTGAAAACATCAAACAACATATGGTCGACACCATATGGTCGATGTCTTCAAACATCGACCTTATAAAAAGACAAAAAAAAAAAAAGAAAAAAGTACCCTAATGGGTTTAAGCAGGGGTCAAGCCCCCTGCACCCCCACACCCCCCGCTACTTAAATATACCAACTCCAAGACAACACTACATTGCAGTAAATGGAAATCTCCCCTTACGGAGATTTCCATTTACACACTCGAGATTCTGAGCGTTCGATATTCTCGTATTGACAATTTCAGATTCAACATTGTCGGCTTTTGAGAATATAATATAGACCCTTGGAAAGATGGCCATTCCTTGGAATTACCACATTGAGAAAACACCTGTAAAAGTAGACCCAGTGGCTAGGTATATGGGAACACATATTGACAATAACCAGATCTTTGTGTTGAAAAAATAATTCTAAAAAAAAAAAAAATAAAGTCTCACCTACTTAACTTGGCTTTGCTCTTGTCTTACTCCTGGCTGATTCTATATTCACTCTTCTGTAGCGTTCTTTATACATTTTGTATCTAAGTCTAACTTATCTTCACTACACTTCTCCACTATTCACATTTTCAGTCTCTCCTTTATGTTATTTCCATTCCTCTTTTTTCACCCTATTTTCTTTTTCTATACCTTGTTTAGTGTCTGTTTAACCAAAAAGTGTGTAAAATATAAAACAGATGTACTGATCAACACAATAATGTACTGACATTTTTTTTTGGTTTATGTTCAATTTATTTTTTGTTTATGTTCTTTTTGTTCCCTTTTTCCTCTAATTTCATTGCTTATAAGTTTTTTTATAATTTTGTTATGCTACTTCTGTATAAGATTTAAATTTCATCTCTGTTAATTAATTTTGTACATACTGCCCCCCCCCGAGCCTTCACTGAAAATGGGTTAACAAACCTAAAATAAATAAATAAATAAATCTGTGTTGCACAACTTATAAGTAAAGGTATTGCATTCATGTCCAAGGAGGTGATTGTTCTCAGCTCTCATTAGATCACTCGTCGAGTACAGTGCACCCTTCTACATGTACCTAACCAGATGCTTGAACAGCATGATAGACCACAGAAAGAATATAAAGAGTAAATCACAAGTCCTATGTGGGCCATCTCAAAGCCCAATGTAAGCTGGATAAACTTATAAGAAATCACAAATGTACCCCTGGTTTGGCACATATGTCCCTAATGGAGAAGGGGAGCCTGTGAATGCTTCTTATGTAGAAGCTTATATGATATCTGTAAAATTCTTTGGGGTATTGACACGTCAGAAATAGTTTGGTAAATTTGGGATAAGCTTGGCTAGCTTTAAATGGATCTTGGGGTGATAAGCTAGTAACCACCTTTGAACTACTAAATCACCTTTTTAGCCTTTTCAAAATGTATATGGTTACCATTTTCCTATGACCATTATTTTCTTTGTACACTTTGGACATTTTACACAGTGTTTAGTTATGTTTAACAGTCTCTTCTTCTGCTTTTCTTTGACTGCTACCTAATACTTTTATAACACATTCAGCAGTTGGGTAGGCGTTCGAATGACATGCGTAAATGGGCGTACCTTCATTGAAGGTTGAATGTCCAGCTGGCACCTCGGTGTTCGTGAAAATCTACTGCCAATCATTAGCAGACCGGAGTTCCGCTGTGGCGACCCCTAACCGGGAAAAGCCGAAAGACATCAATAACAACAATGTAATGTAAAATATTTTGGTACATGTGTACCTTAATGTGTTATTCTAATTTCCACATTTGTATGTTTGTGTGCTTAATGCTTCATATGCAGTGTGGTTATTGTTCTTTTAACATGGAACTACTTGTAATTATTCCTTTTAGATCACAACATTTCTCTGATTAACAAATGTTCAACATTAACACATTCTGACAGTATGGGACACAGATTTATTCCATTCTGCACTTCTATTTAACAGCATCTTATCTGTCATTTCCTTCCACAAAGTGCGTTAAAGTAATATCAGTAGCATGAAATAGTAAAACAGCATCTCCCTACCAGATTTTATGCCGTTCCCCTATGTTCCTTGGATTCTAAAGTATGTTTGTACAATCCCATTACTTAAGCACCTACCATATACCTTTGCAGGCTTTTATCAGAGATTTGGTTGCAGGTCACTGAAGATAAGCTAACTGAAGAATGTTAATTCAAGACAGAAAGAGTGAATGGCCTGGTTGTCCTTGTGCACCATTAACTGCTGCAACTAACATACCTTGATCATGTTGCTTGTTCGATCTTTCAAATTCAGCTGAATGAGTTTTGATTAATTTGTCTTCAACTAACTGCATGGATTTGAATTCACACATAGGTTATGTACTTCTTTCTCCTTTTATGTTTATTGGATTCATATTATGGGTCTATATTATAACATCGAAATCTACAAAGATCAAATGTTATAATATCGACCCCGTAATGTCAAATGCTGAAAACGGCGAAGGTGCAGGACAACAAATTCATTCCCAGGGAAAGAATTTGGTGGGCCGTTGCTGTGGCTTCGCTGTTTTCAGCGTTCAATATGTTGGAAAGTTATGGGTCGGGTTCTGGTAAGTGTGCGATTGTGTGTAGATTAGGGTTAGGGGGCGGGTTAGGTGAGTTAGGGTCAGGGAGCGGGTCAGGTAAGTGTGCGGTTGTGTAGACGTTAGGGTTAGGGCGTGGGTCAGGTAAGTGTGCTATTGTGTGTAGGTTAGGGTTAGGAGGCAGGTTAGGTGAGTTAGGGTTAGGGCGGGGGTCAGGTAAGTGTGCGGTTGTGTGTAGGTTAGGATTAGGGGGCGGGTTAGGTGAGTTAGGGTTAGGGTGCGGATGAGGTGAGTGTGCGATAGTGACAGACCTTAGAGTTAGGGTTGGGTTAAGGTAAGTGGATAGCTAGTAGTGTATGTAAAGTTTAGTTTAGGTTTAGGTGTAGGATTTAAAGTGTATGTGTGTGGATTGCTGTTTTTTGTGTGTGTTTGTGTTGTGTGTATGTTTCTCGGAATAGCAAATTTTTTCCCTGGGAAAAAATTCGCTATTCTGACTGTTCGATGTTTTCAGATTTCGGTGTTTAGGGTTCAATATTATAACATTCGATCTTTGTAGATTTCGATGTTATAATATAGACCCTATATCATATGGTATACTCTTGTATTGCATGGGAAGCTGTGGTTATGCTGTGATACAGGGAAAAAAACAGGTTTAGTAAGCAAGTTTCTGATGTCAGAAATGTGTTTAACAACTTGTTAAACACCCCTAAGCACTCTTACGATTGCATCTCATACTAGTGTTTAACAGCTAACAGTTCTGTCCGGCAAAGAACAGCAGGAGAAGGTAAACAGCTTCTTTAAAATCTATTAGATGCTTCACTCTGCCACACGTATAAACAAAAAGCATAGTAGAAGAAACGGTGTAATAGCTTTTAAAGCTGTTAATTCTTAAATATAACACTTTTTTCCTGCTGTCTCTTTGGTGGTACTAACTGTTTTATTGGCTTTTAAATGTTTTGAGAGCTGGTAAAACACTTTTTGCTGTTCCATTTTTTTTCTGTAACTGGTAGTATATGGGGAAAATAAAGTTACACACAGCAAAGAATTATGATCAGGTCTCACTCTTGAGGTTAATTTCCTGGCATCTGTGATTCAAACACATAATAAGCTGGTTATGACTAGAGACCCAACCAAAATATGCTATTTTTTTATTCTTTTACTATATACCATTACATGGCCTTTATTACCTTATATCCATCCATCCATCCATCCATCCATCCATCCATCCATCCATCCATCCATCCATCCATCCATCCATTAACAATCCCTTTCCCATTTCTACACATGGGGTTGGAATGTCACTTCAACATAATCCTATTTTTTTAATTTTACTGTCTAGATTGCCTTTCCCAATGTCCCTGTGGTTGCTTTACTTAGTGAATCATGTCTCAGTTGGGCAACAATTCGTGGTACCAGTCCTTACTGTTCTTTAAAAGCTTTCTTCACAACCAACCTGCTACTGACCCAAGATACCCGCATACCTACTCTAAACAGTTACCTTGCTTGCCACAAGCTAACCACTCACACCTCTCACCTATGCAAACATCTGTTGCACTGCTCATTAGACCAGATGACCCCCAGCAGGTGTAATCAACATTCCTGACACTTATCCACTTCACTGAACTCAATATTAAGAGAATACTTAATGAACTGAGAGCGACAGTTGCAAACCACATATTTTTAACATCAAGGGAACGTTATCTCAGCCCTTCATGGGAGAAGCAGAGGCAGACATTTCTTTTATCATGTATTCTATTTTGAGAGGCTACATAAACATGGAAGTAGTGTTGTAGAATTTATGGCTAAATTTTGAGAATTTAAAACTTTTTTGGTATAGTCTTCTGTAATACTTAATAAGATATGCTTGTGATAGAAATAATGGTCACATGCATAGCAAAGAATGTAAATAATGCACTTAGATCACATTCATAAATTCAATTTAACAAGCTTGAACCATCCAGCTTTATTAAGTTGATGATCTCAGACCTGGTGGAATAAACTTAAGTAAAACATTTTCAAGAGCTTTAATACCCTTCTTACTTGTGTAAAGTAAATTGGAGGTTACATACGCTCAGGAAGAGAAGGGCATGTCTCTTTGTCAGTGTTGTGCTGTCTTACAGCTAGAACAGAATAAATGAATAGCTGACATTTCTATACTTGACTATATGGACAGAATCCAATATACTCTGAGACCATGAGAATGTATGATGACAGAATTAAATCTGAAATCTTTCTGATGGGCAAATTCAATGCAGATTGGTTAAAGACTGATATCTGTGCTCCTGTGCTCCATCAGAAAAGCAGAATCGTTACTGGTCTGATTTCTAGTAAAGAATTTTAAAAACACCATCTATGCTTTTGGATATTCTTCTTGGTTAGATCCCATTTAGAAAGGGTGCACAAAGGGTAAAAACTCCAGAATCAATACTATTTTATTCACTGGAAAACAAATCATGCAAATGATAGGCATATACTCAGCTCACTGTCAGAGTCTGTACAAACTATAGTAAACAAGACTTACTGCACAACACAATACCTAACATTAACTCACAATTGTATCATTCATTCACAACCTTTTCTAAGCTGAACAAATTACAGTGAACTTGGCATTGTTCCAAAGGCAGAATTCTTTTCTGGGTGTTCTATCTGGGTCCTTTTTTGGGAGTAGCCTAGATAGACGTGAGGGGTTCCAGCAGTCTTCAGCATGGTGCTGTGTGGATTGTTTGTGCCAGTTAATGAGGTGGTTAATTTTATGAGACCGAGTTGCAGAAAAGTCTGGTCTAGGCATATTTACCTAAGGACCATTTGGAGTGTTTATTTTTCTTGTGGATTGTGTTAACAATGAGTAAGAACCATCTACTGACTTGTAGTTCTTCTGGAAGACTTCAGTGCTGGCATCATGAATGCTAGCAATACCTGGAAGGTTTTGATTTGAAGGAACAATTTGTCTATTGTGAACCTAAATGATTAATTATGTGCACTTCTGTACTGGTTTTGTATGCTTGAAGAGGTTTATCTGGGATTTACTGATACCCTGAGCTAAAAATGAACAATTGTTTTTGGACTTCAGTGTTAGTCAAGAATTGTTCATAACAGATGCCCTGAAATCCAAAAATAGAGTGAAAGAGATTAAAACACAAAATTAGGACAAAAAAAGTCACTAAAATAGAACATCACACAAAAATAATAAAACTTAAGAATATATATGTGTGTGTTTATTTATGTGTATATATATATATATATATGTATCACTAAAAAAATGCACACACACATACACATACACACACACACACACACAAACATGCACACATGTATGTATGCATAATTGCATATCTTTTATATGTCGCATTCTTCTGATGAAATTACACAAGCCACAGGTCAACTCTGTATTACCCAGGCCTGAATGTAATTGTAATCAGAACAGAATTGTCAAAATAAGAAAATGTAGTCACAGTTTTACACTCTAATTGCTCACATATCAAGTACTAGATTCATCTGCCACTTTTTGCTGCTGTACAAAACTGTATTTGATGTTTTTTCAAGCAATACTATTTTTAATGGAACCACTGTGAACTAATAGCAGCTTGCACTCTAGAAGGCAATCAAGTCAGCAGTGAGGATTTCTGATGCTAGCATTCTCCAGCGCTATTGAGTCCTGTTTATATTAGTATACAGAGTCTTCTAATTAGAATGACATGAGGCAGATTGTAGGTCCCTGAGAGAGTTCATTGGTGGTGGGAATTCTGACCCAATCAATGCCATGATGGCCTCACAAAAAGATCAAAGTATTCTTCAGTGAACAGTGGACTAATTTTGGAAAGCCACATTTAGGTGCGCCCATTTCATCCTGCTGTGCCTTAATACTTATCACATTGTTACTATTTTTGAAGCCCAATTAATCTAAATATACACTATTGATTCATTTACATTGGATGTATTTTTAAGCACATTTATTATGTGATGCATTACATTCAAATGCCTATACATTGCATTACTCTCATTTTATTTCTAATATTGGACAAATGCCACTAATATCATTCTTTCCAACATCTGATTGGTTTTCGACACCCTATGAAAAAACCCAGCTGCACAATATTTTATAAATTGCTAGTGCAGCTAAATCATTTTTCGATCTAATGGCAAACAAAGATCCATCCTTAATATTTCAAATAAAAACCAGTAAAACGATACGTAGTACATTAACATCAGATATTTATTTCAAATAATAGTTACAAAAGACAAAGGTTCGACAGAAGAAAATACAGCACAGGGATCCAGGGTTAAACGAACTCTGGAAAAACAACACGAGATCCAAGGTAAACTAAGCTACAGTTGTAAATCATTAGTGGGGGGTTTTGAATTTTGTATTTTAAAAATAATGGCTATGTTCTATTGTATCTAATGAGGTAACTTCTATCTGACTATCATAAATGTTTAATGATTTAAATTTTTTATATCACATATACAGCATCCCAACATCAACTTACTTGTGCCTTAATACTTTGCATCTGATCTGCTTCTGTGGTATCTGAAGTGCTATGCAGTTACGTACAGCAGAACGCATAATACTGCCTTTGAATTCTTGTTAAGTACAAGCATTATGCTAGCAAGTCACTTAGACAATTTGCATCAGTGAAGCATACTCTACCAAGTATCTCCCTGTCCTCAAATTCCTGTGTATTATTATTATACCAGTGTAATTCAATTAGCCACTGTGCACTAAATGCATGCTGAAAGCCTGAGGAGGGCATGTGCAGTCCTTGGAACAAAAAAACAGTCTGCTTTCAGGGCACAAATAACTTTAAAATTGTATTTTTAAAGGACAAATCTTCCAAATGTCAACTGACAACTGAATGAGCATTTATGCTTGAAACAGAAATCAACAAAACAAAAGGAAAACATTGACATTACTATTTTACTTGCTTCCCTGCAACATTACGTACAGACTCCTGAGATCGCACTTCAGTGGAGAAAAGGCAAAGTCCCCAATCCTCACTGTTCCTCTATCTCACATAGAGAAAAAAATGGTACTTTTCTATCATATTAATTTCAATCATCTATACCAGCTTTTTGTTGCATTTGATGAAAGTAAAATTCAATCAACTGCCTTTTGCCCTTATAGATATATTGTTTCCTTTATTTTGTTGATTGTGACATAGAGCAACCTGTATATTATCAACCTACTTTGGTCAACACTGCCTACAGTCAACAGCTGTGTGATAAAGTAAAATCCTGGGAGAAGGGGAATATGCTCCTTCTCCAGGGGATTGTGCTATCTTGGAGTTAATAACCATATATCTATATCTGTATATCTACACTATATCTATATCTAATTAGGGGTTGGAGGTGCAAGGGGCTCATTACTTAAGCACCTACTATTACCTTTACAGGCCATTCCTGCAGATATGGTTGCAAGCCATTAAAGACTAACTGAAGAATGCTAATTCAAAACAAAAAATGTGAATGGCCTGCTTGCATGTGCACTCATATTATTTTATTTTAATTTTCTACAGAGATGCAGTTTGACTCCTTTGTGCTTCACCTATTGTGATTCATTTGTGTATGCTTTTGGAAAAAAACAAGGAAAGGAAGGAATGGGAAGGAAAGGAAAAAGGTAAAGGGGAAAGGGAAGAAAGAAACTGGGGAAAAGAACAAAAAAAAACATTTCTAGCTTAACAATAATATATTTTAATGAGATTCTTCATAAATGCTTTATCAATGTGATCACAGATGTTGAAAGCATTAGTTTTGGAACTGTAATCTAATGGTTTAATGAGACTTATGTAGTTCCAGTCCTGACAATGGTGGCCAGAATAATGAGCATGTTGTTGTTGTTGTTGTTGTTTGTCTTTCGGCTTTTCGCAGTTAGGGGTTGCCACAGTGGAACTCCGGTCTGCTAATGATTGGCAGTAGATTTTTATGGTGTGGAGTTGCCAGCTCGACACCCAACCTTCAATGAAGGCATGCCCATTCACACATGTCTTTCAGAATGCCACTCGAACACGGGGAAGACATGCAGACTCCACACAGAAGGCACTCTCTGCACTCCAGCTGAGAATTGAATGGGAGAACCTCTTGCTGGGAGGCAACAATGCTACCACTGCACCACTGCAGATCGGTGGCCAGAATAATGAGCATACTATATGTTTTTGGTTCTTCATTATGGATTTGCTTTAATCTTTCCTGCTTGGCTTGGATTTTAAAATAACTGTAACTGGATGGTATTTTGCTGCTTGTGAAGGTATTTATTTTTATTTTATTTATTTAATTTTATTTAACATTTGTTGACCGGGAAAGTCCGACTAGGTTCCACAGATCCTGTTTTCAGCAGAGGCCCAGGGAGAAACGCTCCAGAAGCATGTCTTTAGAATGTGGGAGGAAACCGGAGTACCCGGAAGAAACCCACGCAAATGCAGGGAGAACATGCAAACTCCACACAGAAGGCACCCCAGCCTAGAATCGAACTGGAGAACCTCTTGCTGTGAGGCGGCAGCATTAACCACTGCACCACTACCCCAAAGCTGTTTTATTGAGCCGTTGGAGGATGAAAGAAGGTACATTTGAGGTTTTTCCAGCTTATGTTTCCAGCCATGGATTAGTTTGAGCAGAGTGTAGACTTTAGCAAAGATTGTAAAATGGTTCTTGCTATTTCATTTTTAAAGAATGAAAGTTCACTTATTCATTCAATTTATGAATTGTTTTCTGTTTGCTGAATTATATTAAACTTTGGGGATTCATAGTTTTGTGATTGGCCAGTTGAGTACAATGCTGCCCTTTGCACATACCTTACCAGACACCTGCAGCAACTGGAGAGATGGGTCTATATTATGTGATCGAAGAGTCTTCTCTTCGAACACATAATCATTGACAAATACACAGCAAAATAAACCGTGAACGGCCACGTCCGCAAATTTTTCCTCTGGAAAAAATTCAGTTGGCTGTTGTAGGGAATTGCCTTTTTCTTCAATGTAGAGCAATCTCAGAGTTGGTATATTTAGTTAGGGGGGGTGGGGGGCAAAGCCCCCCACTTGATTAGTGTATTAAAGTTTTTTTTTTTTTTTTTTTTTTACGGCCACGTGAATATTTGCTTGAGGAAAACATTCACGGACATGGCCATTCATGGTTTACAGCATTCGTTGTGTATTTGTCGATGATTATGTGTTGAAAGAGTAGACTCTTAAATCAAATAATATAGACCCGGAGAGACCACAGAGGTTTCTCACAAGGAAAATTCAAGGCCTCCAAACCATGTCTTACATGGATATACTGAAAGTCCCATGACTGTACTCTGTATCTTAAAGGCTGCTGAGAAGCAACATGTGTCTAGCCTACAGGGCAGTCTCTAACCCTCCTTTAGTAGAAATGCTGCATAACTGCAAATCAGTCACACACTCCAGGGATCTTAATGTAGCCTGTGACATCAACTGAACATGCTGAAGAGACATATATGTCTCCCAGAGATTGACACTCCTTTGGAAAAGACTCCCAATTCACATTAAGCAGATGTTCTCACTGACCATGTCCAAGCGTAACCCAGACAACTGGATGGGAGACCACAAATTCACCCTGGGGGTGGTACCCATGTCCCTTATGGACAGAGGTAGTCAGTGCTGACCTTAGACTTGCTCTGCTAATAATGCCCATTTATCCAAGGTCATTTGGTGTGACTTGGGTATAATATGGTTAAGACTGTAAAGGTAACTCAGATGTAACATGGCTAGGCTTATAAGGGCTCTAGGGCCATTAGCCTAGTAACCTCCTATGCACTTATAAACCCATGATAAATAGTTTAGTTTGAAATCTCACATGAGATCAGGAATTAATAAAGTCCCTCATGGAATTTAAAATTTTGCTTATAGTTAGTGATATTTATAGATATTTAGATAATTCAACCGAGTTTGGTAATACTGACTCATAAGAAGACAATAATTATTTTATGTCATTACTAATTTACTGTATTAATCCTTGTATACTTACTTTATTAGTCACCCAAATGTCTTGCATTAATATATTTCTATCTGTGGGTCTTCAAGCTAAATAATAATAATAATAATATTAATACAAATATTATTTGCAGAAGTACTAAAACCACAAATCAAGCATTCAATGAAAACTTGAAATATCAACAAATATTTCAGTACATAAAATGAAACAGACTAAAAATTGTCGGTATATAATTATGTAAGTGATAACTCTTATGCACATATTTCCACAGAGGAACATGCAGTCTTAAATGTTCATTAGTCTGTAACTGCAAACTAACAGAACATTTTAAAGTCCCCTCTTAGGTTTACTACTTTTCATTCCCGTGAACATTTCAAGAAATAAAATGGAAGGAACATCTTTCTAAATCATCTTCTCTTTGTGACTCATAATCAGTAAATATTTGAGAGTCAGACTTATGACTATGACCTAAAGCAAATTGGGTACTGTACTCATCCATAACAAAATCCAAGTCTTGGGGTGCACAGTTATCCTGTGCATAACCACCTGGCAGTCAGTAAACATCTATACCCCACTGGGAAGAAACCTCTTTGATGAAAACATAAACAAACTTCCACAATGCAAAAAACACTTATAAAGAAGCCAAACATCCAAAGACCAGCAAGAATTGGATACTGTACTCATCCATAACAAAATCCAAGGCTTGTGGTGTACAGTTATACTGTGCATAGCCACCTGGCAGTCAGTAAACATCTGTACCCCACTAGGAAGAAACCTCTTTGATGAAAACATAAATGAACTTCCACAATGCAAAAAACACTTATAAAGAAGCCAAACATACAAAGACCAGCAAGCAGGGTAAAATTCTTCAATTACTTTATTACATTCTTTTCTGGTACCTTGGCCTTTCGCCTTCAAAGGAATAACATAATCATACAAAACCCCTCCTTTTATATACATCTTTTCCAAAAGGCAATTTATAATAATTATTTAACCGATCAATGCAAACCATCAAGCAATCAAGAAACATAAAGTGCATTCCAACACATTTTAAAGCACTATTTTAAAACACTATTTTAAAGCCTTTTTAGAAAAACATATGAAACAGTTGAAAACATTTGAAAACCCATGACATGTAGGACAAAGTACATTATTTCCCCTTAAGGGCTACCCTACCATTTTTTATTCCCCAAAAAACAATAATTACTAAATTATTTTTGTTTTTATTATTAAAAATCTACTTATTATAGTATTAAATTATTATCAATGTTCATTCCTCTAGGTAGTAAAGTTCTATAATTGATTATCATTCTACATTCCAACTTAATCAGCTCATCTTTAAAATTTCCCCCATTCTCCATAAATGGACGTGCCAACACTGAAGAACAAACTTTCATAAGAACCCCCATGATCCAAAACAAAATGTTCTGCAGCTGAGCTCAAACAATTTATTTTTCTAATATCCCCCAAGTGTTCCATAATTCTTATTTTCATCCTTCTCCTAGTTTGCCCAATGTACCACTTCACCCTTTCACAGTCACATCCTAAAATATACACTACAACCTGTGAATTACAATGAAAAAATTATCTAGCTCTATACATTTTCCATTTATTTTACAACCATCCAGATTTTTGGCTGTATCACAAATAATACAATTCCCACAAGAATGCATGCCCATTTTGCCTATCTCAGGTGATTTAAATAATTTTACATTAAGCGTTTCTTTTAAATTGTTATACCTACCATAGGAGAAAGACACATGGCTAGGAAAAAGTTTTCCCACACTGCCATCTTTCTTTAGTATATACCAAATTTTTCTAACCACCTTCTCCACTTTGTACCGAAAAAGAGCTTTTCTTCTAAAGTCACCTTATTTATAGATCTCTTAACCACTCTATTTCTTCAATAAGAAGATCCCTGTTTGTTCTCCATATTTCTTCATAAGCACTATTCCTGGCAGTTTCTAACAATTCTTCTGAATAACCTCTGGCCCTTAATCTTTCTACAGTTTCCTCTAAGAAGCCTTGTTGTAAATGTTCTTTGGAAGTATTCTGAAGGTCCCTTTTTAACTCACACTGGGGTAAAGCTTTCATCAAGTGAGGGGGATGCATGCTATCAGCATGTAAAAAGTATTCACTGAAGTGATTTTTCTATGAGGTTTGAATTGTACCTTATTACTTTTATCCACATCCAGTTCCACATCTAGATACACTATACTATTAGAACTGAGTAAATTTTAAACCATGCTCTGTACTATTCAAATCTTTCAAGAAACTCAAAAAAGCATCTTGTTCCCCCTTACACACAAAAAGTAAATCATCAATAAATCTCCCATAAAATATTACATTCTTACTGAAAAAACTATTCAAATAGAGGAACTGATTCTCAGAATCTCCCATATACACCACCACATATGAAGGGGGAATAAGCTTTTCCCAC